>NW_020203398.1:2457-8574 GCF_001531365.2 Cynara cardunculus var. scolymus | reverse complement strand
GCAAGTTTCTCTGGGAAGAAAAGGGCAAATAGATAGCCAACCATCGATCCAAAATCCTTACCAATCACGAACACCTTAGATATCGCGAGAGAATCTAGGATGGTGGCCGTATCTGCAATCAGATCAGCGAATGACGTCTTCTCTGGTTSTGCTGGGATGTCGGATAGTCCGTATCTTAGATACCGTTTACCAGACTTTACTTTACGGGGTTACTTAAATTATCGGATTAACATGGCTACGACCGAGAGTCTTACCCGGTAAACGATTACCGTTCTCGTGTTTTCATATGCGGCCATTGTTCTTGTTTTAACACATTCATTCTCTCTCTCTCTCTCTATATATATATATATATATATTATTCGTTATTTTTATATATAATCAAAACATATTGGAACTAGTCTTGGGTAATGGTACAAGTTTGAGAGAGATTATATTGAATAACATTTTTTACTAGAATTTTTCGCCGGCATTTCTTTTAATACATTAAGAAAATTTCAAAGATGAGATTAAAGTATATGTATTTGCTAAAGAAAATAGTTGACAGCATAAGGAAATAAATTGGAAAAATGCACCTACTCTAATTCAATAAAAGGATCGCTATATTGTTTTTGGTTTTGCAGCGTTTCAAGATGATATCAGAGTCGATCATGCATATTGCTTGGGGTTTTCARTTTTAAACTTCCTCTTTTTTATTTACAGAAARCGTACAATGTAAAAATGTGATGTATTAACTAAAAAACGCTACTTTTGCAGATATTAGAGCCATGCCGCTACAAATAAATTTTTTCCGACTTAGCTTGTAACAATAGATGTTTTGAACTGAAATTGTAGATTTTGGAGGCTGTCTACTAAACGCTTGCCGAGTCATTTAGATTCTCGGATAAACATGGCTAGGACCGAGAATTTTACCCGGTAAATATAAGGCAAAAAACGAGAGTCTTACCCAGTAAACAATTACCGTGTAATCTGATAGTGCATATATGTTGCCACTCTCATAGCGAAGAATCTTACCCTATAAGGATAATGACATTTGTGACTCTTACCCATAAGTACTTATGCTGTAAGCAATTTATTAAAAACGGTCCATTATTTTAGGGACAAAATTTGAAAATTAGTTTTTTTGGTGACATGTTGAAGAAATGTCAAGATGACTAACATATCATTCTTGTAAACACCGATGATATGATGTATAATTGTACACATGTGATATTAGAAAATTGTTAGTTTTCCTAAATTTAAGAGCACATATGATTATATTACTCGGGATGCTACGAAGATCATAAATGAATAATTATCTCGAGTTAAGAGATTATTCAAGTTTCGAGATGAAATACCAAGGTAGAAAACAAGTGACCAGAATTATAAACTAGATAAGATATCTATACTTCAATCTTGCAAATTTTATAAAATTAGCTTTATAAATACATACTTTTTCTATCTAAATATAAATGATTTTAAACAATTTATTTTAGAGTAAAGGGATATTTATAAAATTGATATTTATCTTTCTACCACTTTGGTACTAAAACTTGACTTCGGTTAGAAAACAAGAATATAGCTGGAACGCAACTTTTGTGATTTGTGTGTCACATAATCTATAGTGGTATGGTGAGTGAAAGAGAGAAGCTTTTGGTCCAGTTGAATGATTTGGTCGCCAATCATGTCAGTGATCTTAAACAAAAAGCTAAATCGAGGTGGATCGCAGCGGGAGACGAGAACACGAGTTTTTTTCATGGTCTATTAAATAGTAGACGTAAAAGCACTCGGATTCACGGGTTGAACATCAATGGTAGCTGGATCTCTTGTCCGGAGAAAATCAAAGAAGCAGCTCATGATTTCTTCAAAATTAAGTTCTCAGATCGATTCCCGTATAGGCCTACTATTAGCAGCTCACTCTTTAAAAAAAATTTGGACTCTCAAAGGGACTGGCTGGAAGCACCTTTCACGGAGGAAGAGATTAAAAGTGCGGTTTGGAGTTGCGGTAACAACAAGGCTCCAGGCCCGGATGGGTTCACCTTCGAGTTCATTCGTTTTTTTTTTTTTGGAACAAGCTGGGGAAGGACTTTACGGAGGCGGTCAAATTCTTCGAAGGAAACTCTATAATAAACCCGGGTAGCAATTCCTCCTTTCTCTCCCTTGTGCCGAAGATAAGAGACCCTCTTTCTCTCGCGGATTATCGTCCAATAAATCTAATTGGGTGTGTGAGCAAAGTGATATCGAAAGTCCTCGCGGGAAGGCTGAAAGGTGTTATTGATTCGGTTGTTAGCAGCACACAGACGGCTTTTATCAAGGGTCGTAGTATTCTGGATGGTCCGATGATGGTGAATGAGCTAATAGCTTGGGCCAAGAGGATTCATAAAAAACTGATTATCTTTAAAGTTGATTTTGCCAAAGCTTTTGATTCCCTCAACTGGAATTACCTTGACAATGTTCTGTTGCAGATGGCGTTTGGCAATAAATGGAGAGCTTGGACGAAAGGTTGTGTCCGTACGGCTAAAAGTTCGGTCCTTATTAACGGCTCTCCGTCGAAGGAGTTCAATATGGGCAGAGGCGTTAGACAAGGAGATCCCCTAGCTCCCTTTTTGTTCATTCTTGCGGCTGAGGGACTTAATGTCATTATGAAGAAAGCGCAGCGGAAGGCACTGTTTAAAGGTGTTCACTGGGCGAACCAAGAAGAAGATGTGTCAATTCTGCAATATGCGGACGATGCCATTTTTATAGGAGAATGGACTGCAGATAACGCAAAAAACTTGATTAGCATCCTCAAATGCTTTGAGCTATGTTCGGGCCTTAAAATCAACTTGAGTAAAAGTCGTCTCACTGGTGTTGCGGTTAGAAAGGAAGAGATCTCCAGAATGGCCCGTTGGCTTAAATGCAAGGAGGAAGCGATTTCATTTTTATACTTGGGTCTCCCAGTTGGTGGTAATATGTCGTCCTTGGCAAGTTGGCCCATCATTGAGAAGTTTAAGGCGCGTCTCTCGGCCTGGAAAGCTAGGAACTTGTCCATAGGTGGAAGGTTATGCCTATGTAAATCTGTGTTGGGCAGTCTGGGCACGTACTACTTCTCGTTGTTCAAACCTCCCAAGAAGGTGATCAGTACTCTGGAAAGCATTAGACGACGTTTTTTTCTGGGGTGGAACGGAATATGGAAAAATAATTAACTGGGTGGCATGGGAAAAAGGTTCTTAGCGACAAGAAGAGTGGTAGGTTGGGCATCGGGAGTTTATGCGCCTTAAATCTTGCAATGCACACAGAATGGTGGTGGAGAGAGCGTACGGAAGTACAGGCAACATGGAACGCGGTTGTGCGACTCTGTAATTCGTCGCAATTTTTTTCTAGGAATATCAGAGGCAGAAGAGCTGTCTGGAGCAATATCAAAAGTATCGAAAAGGACCTGGGCGATATCGGGATCAATTTAATAGTCTTCTGATCGACGCGCCGGATAGGAGTGGATGGTCTTGGTTGTTGGAGGCAAACAATATCTTCTCTGTTAGATCTCTTAGGAGATTGATTGACTGTGTTATGCTTCCTTCTATGGAACAGGAAACTGAATGGCTTAAGTGGATACCCAGCAAAGCTAATATTCACTTATGGAGAACGCTCAACAATCGGTTAGCGACGAGGGATAATCTTTTGAAACGGGGAGTGGCTTGTAGCTCTGATGAGTGCCCGATGTGCTTGGTAACGATGGAGAACCTGGATCATGTCTTCGCGACTTGTTCTACGGCAAAGGTCATTAACGCGCAACTGGCTTCCTGGGTGAACTGGTGGCCGGCGACTGTGAATTCGGTTCGGGACATGTGATCGGTGGTCTGCGCGTTTGGAGATAGTTGCAGAAGAGAGGTGGGCAAGGTGATTATGGGAGCTTATTTTTGGACCGTCTGGACTCAAAGGAATCACAAGACGTTTAGGGGCAAAAACAGGTCTGAAAAGGATGCTTGTAGTGATATCCAATTCACTGCGTATGAATGGATTAGATGTAGAGCGAGGATTAGCAAGTCTTTTAGTTGGGAGAGTTGGACTCGTAACCCGGCTGATTCCATGTACTCTGTTTGTAACTAGCTCCTCGCTAGGCTTCCCTCTTCTTTAATATATTGCCTTTTCGCTATTAAAAAAAACATAATCTATAGTGGTTTCATCAAAAAAAGAATTTTTTAATATACAGATTGGGACTGTTGTAGTTGTCCACAAGGACACAATTCTCCGACCTGCGTCAGATTTGGCAGTTGGGCTCGGTGCACGATCTAACGTTTAAATTTCCAAATATACAACAACCACAAAAAGATTAAAATCTCCATAGTCCTCTATATGCGAATTTTTTGGAGTCTAAATAGAGGTATTGGTCCAATAATTTGAGAACCTTTTGACACTTGAAAAGCTCAATGATGTTCTCTGTAAAACCATATAGTTTTGTTAAAAAATTTCAACACAAATACACTTATGTAAGAAGAGGTTAAAATCACTTTTGTGCTTCAAGTGATTTTATTATGATTGTAAGAGATTTATTTGAGAGTATATAAGAAAATACATTCCAAGCTCTTGCCAAAGGAAAAAAAAAAGTGTAATTGCACTCCGTTTCAATAGTATCATACAAAACAAATTGCCAAAGAAAAAAAATTGCACTCAGTTCCAATCGTATCATAAAAACCAAATTGCCTCAGTTTGACCGGCCAATGCATTCCACACGGTAGGTTTAGTGAAAATTATTTTGTTTAATTGTAAAAGTTTAACGTTCTGAATTGACAAAAATGATTTTTCGTATGAACTACAAGCCTCATATACAACTCTTATATTTTTATATTATTAGATATGCACTACTAACCGAAATGCTTTTCTCTACGAAGATAATCTATTAGTTTAAAATAGATAAATATCCAACAAAGTGCGTACAAATTTATATTAAAAAAAAACTTGTTTCCTTAACAAGTGGAAAGCAAAAGTTTGACTTCCTAAAATATATGGTTTTCTTAATAAGAAAGGACAACTTAGAAGTATCAAAATAGACAGGTCGATCACGATATTTAACATATCAAACGAGTTTAGGATCAAAATAAGTCATTTTTAACTTATTTATGTAATTAATGTATTAATATTTTGCAAAGCGGGGTGATTTTTCGAAAAATACAAGACGGGCATGGGATCGAACCCGAGGCCACAATATAAGTCAAAAACGCACCCTCACATTGGTGTCTTTGGTGACGGGTTCGTGTTGAGCCGGTTGTGGTTGCCTATCGGTAATCCACATTTTTGCCCAAATTAATGTATTATTATGATTACAGAACTATGTTGTTAAAATAATAATGCATTTTTTTCCAAATAAATTGATTAAGAAGGTATTAAAATTTTTAAGACATTTTGGATGACCTTTGATCCACGACACATTTCATTTTGGCTCACTTTTTAATTTTATATATTTGATGCAAAATATATATATTATAACAAAAATCAATACTATTTTGGTATAATACGGAACAAAATTCCTCAAATACCATTGGGATGTATGAATGTATGCTTTCATACTCGTTATGGCTAGGTGAGTTAAACGTAAAAAATAGTTAAATAATTTTAGATTTTTTGCAACAGACATATACATACATATATATATATATATATATCTAACCTTTAATTTTATATATTTGATGCGAAATATATATATATATATATATATATATTATAACAAAAATCAATCCTATTTTGGTATAATACGGAACAAAATTCGTCAAATACCATTGGGATGTATGAATGTATGTTTTCATACTCGTTATGGCTAGGTGAGTTAAAGGTAAAAAATAGTTAAATAATTTTAGATTTTTCGCAACATATATTATATATATATACTTTCACACACACATATATATATATAACCTCTAAAGGATCCAAAGTGGCAGTTCACTCAATTGCCAAATGCCAATTTAGGTGGAGATGTTGTTTTGCTAAAACATGATGAATTAGTGACACGATTATATACCAAAAAATGCAACAGTTAAACTATTTATTACACCATATCGGAACTTGAGACATTGAGGACAGTTACATGATGAGGTCTTAAGAAAGCTAACTCATCGGAAAGAATTAAACAATGGTTTAAATTATCTGTCATATGTCTATGGACACATT
>NW_020203398.1:0-1482 GCF_001531365.2 Cynara cardunculus var. scolymus | reverse complement strand
CTGCAATCAGATCAGCGAATGACGTCTTCTCTGGTTCTGCTGGGATGTCGGATAGTCCGTATCCTCTGTAATCCGGTGCAATGGCTCTGTAACCCGCGTTTGCAACYGCAATCATCTGATGGCGCCAAGTGTAGGATATCTCCGGAAATCCATGAAAGAAAAGCACGGGGGGTGCTGATTGGGACCCAATCTCGGCTACGTGGAGCTTCAGCCCGTCGACTTGGATGTAGTTGTGCTTAATTTGATCCATTGTCCTTCAGAGTAGAGATTGAAGAATGAAGATTGTGTGTGTTCAAAAGAAAAAGAAAGGTGGTGGTTTGAGTTTTTGGTTCTGCGTTTGTGCTTTTATAGGTGTTCTTGATCCCATTATCGTGACTTATTCAAAATACTAATTTTGTAATTCCAATAATTTATTATATGTTTCTTGATTGAAAAGCTCTAATATTTTATTCGTAAATGTTAATCTTGTTTGACGGCTTGTAAATATTTCTTAATGCAAATGGAATCTATGAATTATATATGGTTTTAGAAATGTACAGGCAATATCCTTGATTTAAGACAAGTCCCCAGAAGGCTTAGTTGGAACGTAACTTGATTAATGTTCTGTTTTAAAACTGTTTGATCATCCTTTACAAGTGCATCTTAATTCAACATATTGGAACTAGTCTTGGCAATGGTATAAGTTTGACAGCAATTATATTGAATAACATACTTTCGCTATAATTTTTCACCGGCTCTTTTTTAATACATCAAGAAAATTTCAAAGACGAGACTAAAGTAGATATATACGGTAAATTAAAGAAAGTCAAGCGAGGTTGTAATTATATAAATKTACAATAATTTTGATGGTMGATAGAATAAGGAAATAAATTGGAAAAATGCACCTACTCTTATTGAATAAAAGGATCGCTATATCCAAAATGATATCAGAGACGATCATGTATATCGCCATTTTCATAACGAATGATGTTACCCGATAAGGTTAATGATAGTTGTTTCTCCTACCGTAAGCGACGTCTATCCGATAAGTATCTTGTTAAAAACGATCCCTTGTTTTAGGGATAAATTTTTTGAAAATTAGGTTTTTTTGATGATGTTTTGACGAATTGTTAAAATGKCTGAAATGTCATTCTTATAAACACCTATGATATGATGTATAGTTGTACACATTTGATATTTAAATGGAAAATTGTTAGTTTTTGATAATCCAACGGGATTGTTACGAATAAACTTTTTTGGATGAAATTGTAACATTTAAACTTTTGGATTAAACTCATAAATTGGGTAATAGTCCTGGACACAATTTATAATTTATTTTAGWAAAACATTATTGACTCTGGACTACTTCAAGTCTACAACCGTTCATATTCTTCATCCACATTTTCTGAAAATATTTGGTTTTATTTTTATATCCAACTTTATAAATACAGGAATAACAATAAAATAGAGTTTATAGTGTATATATCTATACTATCTTATAAA
>NW_020203397.1:13669-19908 GCF_001531365.2 Cynara cardunculus var. scolymus | reverse complement strand
ACCTCAACCTGTGGCCTTCATAGACATGGTTAGGTACATCCATTCAATTCCAAGGCTCTTCAAGAACAGAGAGTTGTTGTCCTCTGCCGTTCTCATTACTCCATACTTTTTGCAATTGCTAATAAGGGTGTTTAGTCTGGAATATGTGTCCGACAGGGATTCACCCTCCTTAGCCTTGAAGCTGTGGTATTCATCAATGCAAATGGCTCGATTGTTCTTGAGTGTTTTCTTACCTCCTTCAATCTGTTTTTCTAATTCTGCCCAAATATCCGTGGACAATTGATAGTGATCGATACATTTGAAGATTTCGTGAGGTATTGCCATGATTAACAACCGTTTGCCTTTGCTGCTCAATTCAACCAGTATCTTGTCTTCATCACTCCAGTTAGCAACAGGTCTTGGCTCATAATGTTCAGGAATTTCAGGGGTTGTGCCAGTAGCAGGAACTCTTGGAATTAAGTTCATTGGCACATAAGGAGGATTGTAGAGAAATTCACATATTCTAGGGTGAATTCCCTCCAAAAAGTTATTCATTCGCACCTTCCATTGCGGATACTCCTCACGAATGAGTGTGAGAGGTTTTGATTGAGAACCAGTGCTCATGAACGAGGTATTGGCCAAGTTCGCCATTGAAATTATAAAGAGAAAAATAGGAATAGGATGAAACTAATTTAATCGAGTGAAACAGGGTAAAATGAAGAAGACTGGTGTTCTATAAAATGCAGATTAATACCAAAAACAGAATTAATCGAATGAGAATTGAATTCCTGCTCTGATACCAATTGTAGGACCTATAAATTCAGCTTTGGTATTTGAACTCTTACTCTGAATGATCTCTAGGACGATTATAGTGCAGCGGAAACAATGATAAGAACAAAACAGAGTAATTAACCAAGAACACACAGATTAATTTGAAGAAGATGAACAAAATAGAATAGCTTCAAAAGTTTTTCAATAGATTGAAAATATTGACGATTACAATACTGAAGCACAATGAATTACAAAGGCCTAAGCTGCTATTTATACTAGTCCCTAACGACTTTTCTGACATGATATAGAAAGTGAAAACATCTAAGCCGTCTAAATAAAGTCTATTAAAAACCTAGTCACATAAGAAGCACATGCAGCTAACAACCTTTGAAAAACAGCATAACAGGATCTTCACAGAAGACGAATCCGCAGACCCTCTGTGAGCCATCTCAGAGGCACTGATGTGATAGACTTGTAGGTTCTTATTGCCAGAGGACCATTTTCCAGAACCTCTGTGAGAGACATCAGAGGTTCTGTCATTCTTGACTTGCACGATGAAACAGCTTCTATTGCTGGTCCTCTGTTGTCTTCTGTGGATGATACCCTTCTGTCAATACTTGCAGAATACTTTTTCAAACTTTTACATTAAGAGAATATTAGAGCTAACAATTCTTCTCCCTTTTCTTTCTTCAAATCAATTACATATGCCAAACATCTTTGGCACTTCTTCTGAATACTTTTCTGAGCTTTCATTACTTACAAAATACTGGTATGGTGATTCTGACAATCACCATAAATAACAACTGTCCCTTGGTCTGACAGAATAATTCTGATTATTTTCTGATCACAATTAATACTAGCCTGATACCTTGCCAACCAATCCATACCCACTACTACATCAAATTCTTTCATTGGCATGGGAAATAACCGGATCGGAAGGTCACAACCCTCAATAACAATAATGCAATTATTGAATACTTTAGTAACAATTTCCTGACTATTAGCAGTATCAACTACTAATTCGTCATCGAGTAACAGAGAATTCAAACATGCAATTTGAGCAAACAATGGTGACATAAATGAAAAGTTTGCACCAGAGTCAAATAACACCTTAGCACGTTTTGAATTCAGAAGAAATGTACCTGTTACTATATCTGGTGATGCTTCTGCCTTGTTCTTAGTCATTTGGATGGACCGTCCCCGCGTCCCTCCTTGCCCTCCTCTGTTCACAGTAGGCCTTCCCCGAGTACTCGACACGTTACTCCCCATTGTTATCTGTGAAGTTCTCAACAAGGGACAATTCGATCGGATATGATCCAGAGAATTGCAATTAAAACACCTTCTGTTAGCTGGGTAACTTCTGGACAGATGGCCTGCTTCACCACACATATAACACTTCCTTGGGTCCATCTTACACTCATCCTGATGAACCTGTCGGCATTATGAACATACTTTCTCGCTATTGTTATTTAGGGTTGTGAACAGAGGATGGCAAGGAGGGCAATGGGGTTTTTATATGTGTTTTAAATGTGAATAAAGGGCCGACCTCTTAAGGCCCAACTCCATAACAATAAAATTTTTATTTTTCTTTTGAACAAAATAAAGCATATTTTAAATTATAACAAAAGTACATTTTATCAAATATTGATAAAAAATATCAATATTAAATCAAAGTTCCACATTTTTGGTAAAATTATTTGGACATTCAAATGAGACTTTTATATTTTAATTTGGACTTTATAATATTAACTTTATTATATTTGGAGCATTTTTAATATATTTGGCATTATATATGTTAACTTTATTATTTACCCGTCGAAATATGGTTTTCTGAACTATATTTTTGGAACTAAGCCAGATGAATTCTAATCAACATGACTAGATCCTAATAAAATATAATTTTAAATATAGAAATCCTATAAAGGTGCTAACCTGACGCTCCAAAAATTACGGATGTCACATAGCTGACGCTCTAAGTAGAAATGAAAAGAGCAGAACCATTAAAGTTGTAGCAATGGGAATGAACTTGATCCCTGACATTCATAAAGAAATTCAGAGATGTCAACAAGAACCTATGAAAGACGAATTTGTTAAAACAGAAAGGTTGGGTAAGATGATTTCAACCTTGGAACCGAACGATGAAGGACTAATATGCTTTCAAGAACGAATCTGGGTACCGTGTTTTGGAAATATCTGGAATACTATATTAAATGAAAGTCATAAGTCTCGAAACTCTATTCATCCAAGTACCAAAAAAATGTACAAAGATTTGAAACCATTTTATTGGTGGCCCGGATTGAAGAGGGGCATAGCTAGATATTTGGAACAGTGTCTAATGTGTCTACAGGTTAAGATTGAACATCGAAAGCAATATGGAAGCCTTCAATCTTTGGAAATACCTATATGGAAATGGGATCACATTACAATGGATTTCGTCATGAAGTTACCTCGAACTCCGAAGGGATATGACGCGATCTGGGTAATTGTGGACCATCTATCTAAATCTGCTCATTTTCTACCAATAAGAGAGAATTACTCTTTAGAAAAGCTCGCACAGATTTACATTAAAGAAATTGTAACCAGACACGGTGTTCCATTATCTATTATCTTTCAAAGAGATAGTCGGTTTACTTCAAAGTTTTGGGAAAGTTTGCAGAAAGCTTTGGGGTCTGAAATTCTACTAAGCACGGCTTATTATCCGCAAACTGACGGACAGAGTGAAAGAACTATCCAGACTCTCGAAGACATGTTGAGAAGTTGTATCATTGACTTCGGGGGATCGTGGAAGATCACTTACCGTTAATAGAGTTTGCATATAATAACAGTTACCATTCCAGCATCCAAGCGACATCGTATGAAATATTGTATGGACGTAAATATCGAACGCCGTTATGTTGGAACGAGGTAGGTGAAAGGTAGTTGACGGGTCCTAAAATTGTCCAAGAGACTTCTAAGAAAATTGAACAGATCCACGAAAGAATCAGTACAACACAAGATCGCCAGAAAAGTTATGTTGATAATTGTCGAAAGCCGATTGAATTATGTATAGGTATTTTGTGATGTTGAAAGTTTCACCGTGGAAGGGTGTCATTCGATTCAGAAAGAAAGGTAAACTCAGTCCAAGGTATGTTGGACCATTCAGGATATGTAAGCAAATTGGGTCAGTGACATATCAGTTAGAGCTACCAGAAGAATTAAGTCTAATTCATAACACATTCCATGTATCGAATCTGCGAAAATGTTTAGCTGATCCAAGACTAGCTGTACTACTTCCAGAGATTAAACTAGACAATAAACGAACTTTATGGAAACATCGGAAGCTGTAATTGACTGAAAGATCAGGGTGTTGATAAACAAAGAGATCAGTCTGGTTAAGGTTCAGTAGAAGTTTCACAAAGGACAAAAAGCGAATTGAGAATTAGAGTAAAAAATGAGGTCAGAATACCCATGGCTTTTAAGGGGTGGATGATGTGATAACTGGATCCTAGTTGTCACTTGAGGTAATGAATACCTGATTATTTGTTATATGATTACGTGACAACATGATAACTTGATATATTTGATCATGCTAGTATGTGAAATTATAGGCATATATACATGTATGAGATTATGTGTATATGTGAGTGCATAAATGAAGCATTTGTATGCATGATATATATATGTACACACACATGCATGATTTATGATGCATGAATTGTATGTGTGTGTGGTCGCCTTCCCTGCTTGGGAAGGGTATAAAAGAGGTTGAAAACCCTCTACCTATGCTCTTGGCATCTTTGGAAATAAAGTTTGAGCGATTTAGAGGGAGAGAGGGATTGTCCGGATTTCTTATTTTGGAAATTTCAAGAAGATTGGTTTCAAAAAGGTGAGTGATTTAAAATGTTATACACTCTTTTGAAATGCATAAATTGTTCATATCATCTTCCTATCTAGCTTAAAGTTTAAATTGTATGAGTATTATCTGGATTTCCTTAAACCGGATAAGAGTTGGACGATTTAACCAAGCATGTATTGAGCGATTTAAGTCAATAAACCGGCCAAGTGCTAAGCGGTTTAGTCTTAAACCGGACAAGGTTAGGCGATGTAAAGAACAAACCGCTCAAGTGTTAAGCGGTTTAGCTCTAAATCGGTCATGACTTAACCGGTTTAAAGGTTGAGCGATTTATTAACTTTGACTTTATATTTAAATGTTTCAAACAGAGAAGTATGAATACGACCACATGATGATTGGATTATTTTAAATCGGTCAAAGGGGGCATAGTGTTGTCCGGATTTGTAATCCGGACAAAAATGTTGGAGTCTGTTCTCTTAAGTGATAAATCGGACAGGCTTTGGGCGGTGTGTTTTCCGAATTTGGTAAACCGGCCAAGAATTGACCGGAGATGAAGTCCGGCCAAGTCTATTTTGACCGGATTTGCATTTTGACTTATTCATGGTTTATATATAATTATTCTTATATATAAAAAAGGGAATTTTCAAAAAGATGATTTTTGAACTGATAATAATAATTCCATTGTCTGCGGTCTAATTCTATATGGATTTGTTTTTGTGAAATGTTTTGATGAGGAAATAAGGGTGGTGTATCAAGGAGAGGTGTACCATGGGATAAGGGTGGCATATCATGGAGAGGTGTACCATGGGATAAGGGTGGCATAACAAGGAGATGTGTACATTTGGATATAAGGGTGGCATTGGTATGTGTGTGGTATATAATATAACTTCTACAATCATATCCCTTAAGATTACCATGGTCTGCAATCTTTATTTCTTTGTGACTTAAATATTTAGGATCAGAGTTCTTATTGAAAATCATACTTTGAATGCTATAGAGAAGGATATAACATGTTTGGCCTGAAACTTTATATAAACCTTGTTGTAATATTCTGGTTGTTATTTCAAGTTTATATATATATATATATATGTACGGGTATGTATGTATGTGTGTAATATATGTAAGTGTTAATTTAAAATTTTGTTTTAAATAAAAGGGGGGAGGTCGGCTGGTTGAGCCGCCCACCACCTCTCCTCCTTTTTGTTAGGTATATATATATAGAAATTTTGGGGAAGAAAAGGATACACACATACTATATTTAGAAGGTTTTTCTCTGAAGAATCAGAAGGATTGCTAAAGAAGAGGATTCAAAAGTTTTGATACTCGATTTCTAAAAGATGAGTGTATTAGAGCTTTGAATATAAATTGTTTACATACAATTTAATAGCATTTGGAGCTGGTTATTATGAATTCTATTTCATATTATGTGGGTTCTTGTTTAAACCATTCAAGTGGTGTCCGGATTGATATCCGGATAATAAACCGCTCATGTATTGACCGGATATCAATTAAATCGGCCAAAGATGTTAACTCAATTTCAAGTGTTAAGATTGACCGGACTTCAAGTCCGGATAAAGAGATAGAAAGTTTTTTAAATATTTTTAAGATGAAATGGCGGTGTAACCGCGAGAGAGAGATGAAATGGCGGTGTAACCGC
>NW_020203397.1:9221-13604 GCF_001531365.2 Cynara cardunculus var. scolymus | reverse complement strand
CGAGAGAGAGATGAAATGGCGGTGTAACCGCGAGAGAGAGATGTAATGGTGGTGTAACCGTGAGAGAGATGAAATGGTGGTGTAACAGCGACAGAGATGTAATGGCGGTGTAACCGCGAGAGAGATGTAATGGCTGTGTAACCGCGAGAGATATGTAATGGCGGTGTAACCGCGAGAGAGATGAAATGACGGTGTAACCGCGTGAAAGAGAGAGAGAGAGAGAGAGAGAGAGAGAGAGAGAGAGATAAAATGGTGGTGTAACCGCGAGAGAGATGTAATGGCGGTGTAACCGCGAGAGAGATGAAATGGCGGTGTAACAGCGAGAGAGATGAAATGGCGGTGTAACATTAAGCGAGAAATATATATATGCTTATATTTCAGAACAGGTTTGATTCTGAACTGATTGTTTGGAATGTAAGTTGTTTGCTTTGAGATTTATACACTCACTAGACCTTTTGGTCTAACGCTCAGTTGTTGGACTAACCTGTTTTGCAGGTCAGCGTACCTTGCAATATAAGGGCAAAGGGAAAGTTTAAACGATGATAATAGTTTGTTCATATATGTATTAAAGATGTATTTTGTTAGTCCATGTTTTGTAATATTACTGTTTTTTTTAGTATTATGAATATGATGATGTGAATTATATGTATATGGGATTATGAGGGTTGTTACAGTTAGTATCAGAGCCTTAGTTTAAGGGATCTGGGTATTTGCGAAATACTTAGACTTAAACTAGAGGTGTGAAAAGTTCTGATAATATGTTTCACTGGGTCTATGAACATGGGAATATGTTACAACTAAACCTATTATGAGAAAGATAGATTATATATGACTGATATAATCTGAGTTATGAGTAGACATGAGGATAAATGTGTTATTATGTCATAATCATGTGTGTTTAAAAGTGACAGAAAAGGTTACATACGGAGAGGATCCAGAAAATGTAATAGAAACATGAAGTCGTAGCAGGGGATGAGGAAGAGGTAGAGGTATCAGACAAGAAACTCGTGGGGAACAGGAATTGTCGGCCCAAGAAAGTTCAATGTCTGGCCGTAGTCGAGGAAGAGCAAGGGGTGGACATAATGTTTCTGACCCCGAGTATATTACTCAAGATATGTTGGCAGCAGAGCTGGGAAAGTTTCAGGAAAGTTTGGTAAATTTGTTAAGGCGTACAAACCAAACTAATCCAAATATGGTAAGAAATTCCTATCAGGAGGAAGCCGAAGCTAGTACACCGGTAACTGGTAGATCTGTACCCCTCACTTCGTCCTCAGTGCAAAAGGGAGGAGATATCAAGATGTTTCTTGCTTGTAAACCTCCTAAGTTTTCTGGTGAGCGTGATCCTATTAAAGCTATGTGTTGGCTTAAGGAGATAGAGCTGAGTCTGCAAATCAGTAAAAGTGAAGAAGAAGACAAAGTTATGTTTGATGTATCTTATTTGAGATCAAGTGCTTTGTACTGGTGGGAAGTCCTGTCCAGTTCAGATCCAAACATTCTGAAAACCATGTTGTGGGAAGAATTTATGGTTAAATTTAAAATGCAGTATTGTCCTGAAGCTGCAGTAAGAAAGTTAGAAGATGATTTCCTTCGTCTTGAGCAAGGAAACATGTCAGTCCGCCAGTATATAGAAGTTTTCATGGAACAATCTAGGTTTGCTGAAGTCTATATTATATATCTGAAAATAGTAAGGTAAGAAAGTATATCTGGGGATTGGAGGCAAATCTTCGAAAGTATGTGATATCCAGGAATCCGACAACAATTCAAGCGGCAGTTGATGCTGCTGAAATATTGGAACAAGATATTAACCGGCAACCGCAAGAAAGGCTTGGAGAGAAAAGAAAAGGGGAAACTACAGTAACTGATTTCCGTAGACCGAGGTTTATGGAAAATGTGAATCGACCAGTCTCAAGGTTTAATGATAAGGCGTGTACTCGATGTCATAAAATACATCAGAGAAATTGTAATACAGAATCTCGAGTATGCTTTAAATGTCAGGAACCTGGGCATATAGCTCGAGACTGTCGGATGACACAGTGATGTTTTACTTGTAATTCATCTCAACATATAAGTGATGATTGTCCGCAAGCAAAGAGTCGAGGGTTTGGTTTTGCTGGAGGTCGGGGATCTGGATATTCTGGGGGTCGAGGATCTGGGTATGTGCCAACTGGTCATTGGTAAAAGGATAATCGTGTTAGTCCAATTGGACGGGGAGGGACAATACAGACAGAGTCTAATGCAAAAGGGAGAGCCTTTCAGATGACGAGAGGCGAGGCGGAAGAGCACCCTGAAGTGGTGACAAGTACATTCCTTGTTAATTCAGTATGTGCCAAAGTTTTATTTGATTCGGGTGCAAATCGTTCTTTTGTGTCACCATCATTTGTTAACTGCGCACATTTAGAATCTAAAGCATTGAGTGAGGATCTAATTGTGGAAACAGCAAATGATAGTGAAGTTTTGATTAAGGAAAGAATTAATGAATGTGTTATAAGTATAGAAGGATGTGAGGTGCCTATACAGTTATTTCCTTTACCTTTAAGGGAATTTGATATAATTATAGGCATGGATTGGTTAGCTGAAAACCAAGCCAATATAGTCTGTAATGAGAAGATGATTCATATAGACTTACCTGAGAAAGGAAGAGTTGTGATTTATGGAGATAAACGGGATCGTTACTCTAGCCTGATTTCAGTTCTAAAGGCTAGGAAGTATGTACAGAAAGGATGTGCTAGTTTTCTTGCATATGCTATAGATATGAAGAAAGAGGAGGGAAAGATGGGAGATATTCCAGTCATATGGGAATTTCCTAAGGTGTTTCCAGAAGATTTGATAAATTTACCTCCAGTTCGAATGATAGAATTCCAGATTGAATTAATTCCTGGAGCAACACCCRTTGCACGTACACCATATAGATTAGCTCCTTCTGAGTTAAAGGAGTTAATGTCTCAATTGAAAGAGTTATTAGATAAAGGTTTTATCCGACCAAGTACTTCCCCGTGGGGTGCGCCGGTACTTTTTGTGAAAAAGAAGGATGGATCAATGAGGATGTGCATTGACTATCGGGAGTTGAATAAACTGACATTCAAGAATAAGTATCCTCTCCCAAGAATTGATGATTTGTTTGATCAATTAGTTGGGGCTACTTATTTTTCAAAAATTGATTAGCGATCTAGTTATCATCAATTGAAGATTCGAAATGTAGATGTGTCGAAAACAGCATTCCGTACATGTTATGGTCATTAAGAGTTTCTGGTTATGCCATTTGGACTCACAAATGCGCCTGCAGCATTTATGGATATGATGAATAGGGTGTGTAGTCCTTATCTTGATAAATTTGTGATTGTTTTCATTGATGATATTCTGATATATTCTCGGACGGAAGAAGAACATGCACATTATTTGAGATTACTTCTGGAATTGTTGAAGCAAGAGAAGTTGTATGCCAGGATGTCAAAATGTAAATTTTGGTTACTAGAAGTTCAGTTTCTGGGGCATATTATTTCAGAAGAAGGGATTAAAGTAGATCCAATCAAGATTGAAGCTATTGAAATATGGGAAACTCCAAAGACTCCAACTGAAGTCAAAAGTTTTCTTGGATTGGCTGGGTATTATCGTAAGTTTATACAAGATTTCTCTCGTATCGCTACTCCATTAACGAAGCTGACCAAGAAGAATGTGAAATATGAGTGGGATGAAGCACAAGCTCGGGCCTTTCAGATGTTAAAAGATAAGTTATGCAGTACACCAATTCTATCTTTACCAGATGGAATGAAGAATTTTATGGTATATAGTGATGCGTCAAAGATGGGTTTAGGTTGTGTACAAATGCAACGTGGAAAGGTAATAGCTTATGCTTCCAGACAGTTAAAAGATCATGAAAGACAATATCCTACTCACGATATGGAGTTAGCGGTAGTAGTGTTTGCTTTGAAGATATGGAGACATTACTTGTATGGAACAAAGTGCCAAATCTTCACAGATCATAAGAGCTTGCAACATCTGTTCCATCAGAAGGATCTGAATATGCGTAAGAGAAGATGGTTGGAATTGGTAAGTGATTATGATTGTGAAATTTTGTATCATCCAGGAAAGGCAAACATAGTGGCTGATGCGTTAAGTCGACAAGAGAAAAGTGGAACTATCAAAGCTACAGCTTTACGAGTTGAGTTATTACCCAGTATTCAAGAAGAGTTTCGAGAATTTCAACATGAGGCAATGAAGGAGGATAAGATTAAACAGGAAAGATTGGGTGGATTAATATCTGATTTGGTGAGAGATGACAGAGAATTTTGGAAATTCCAGAATAGAATTTGGGTACCATGTTATGGTGATCATAGAAAACGTATTTTGGATGAGGCTCAAAAGTCACGTTTTGCGATACATCCA
>NW_020203397.1:6162-8825 GCF_001531365.2 Cynara cardunculus var. scolymus | reverse complement strand
TGTATCATTGATTTTGGAGGGTCGTGGGATAGTCATTTGGCTTTGGTTGAATTTGCATACAACAATAGCTACCACTCAAGTATTGAAGCAGCACCTTTTGAGGTTCTGTATGGACGAAAATATAGAACTCCTTTGTGCTGGAATGAAATCATTGAGTTGTCCGAAGACCCCTTATAATTGTGTCCGGGTACTTTGATTCAAATTGTTCTCATCGGACACTTCATTGTCTGGATAGCTCATTTCATCGGACATCTCTTTGTCCGAAGAGGTGTTCTTTTGTTTTTCGGATAGCATTCTATTCATTCTTTTTCCAGATATATCCTTCTCTAGATACTCATTTGTCTGGATATATCCTTGTCCGGATACTCATTTGTCCTCATAGCTTTCATTTTATCTTTTTCGGATAGTGTTATATCTTTTATTATCCGGTGAATTCTTGTCCGAAGAAGTTATTTTTTCTAAGGGAAGTGGGGTGTGTTATTTTTCATAAGTGTAATTTTTTTTTGCATTGCCCCTTGACCCCAACCGCTAACCGGGTAGCGGGACCACCGTGTTAAGTCGTAGAAGGGGGACATTATTCCTGAAGATTTCAAATCCAGTCTTTGTCAATATCTTTGAAAATTTCATTTTCAACTCTAAAAGATGTCAAAAGTGTTGAGTATCGGATCTGACTCTAAGCCTCTAGTTCTCGCTGTTGGAGAATACTTACAATGGAAAGTTCGGATGGTTCATTTTCTTGACAATAAGGATGAAAAGCTAATGGAATCGATAAAGAATAGACCTCTCATTAGTTATATGGATCTATCTGAGCAGATTACCGCTGATGGGATTGTCGTGCCTGCTTCCAAGATAAAAAAAGTTCCACAATATTACAATGAAACTGAGAAAGATAGGGTCCTCCTTGACAAGAAAGCTTTGATTTATATGTTAATGGCCATTCCTAAATGAACTTTTCAATTGAGTTGACAGCAGAGGTTCAGCAAAAGAGTTGTGGGATGAGATGGAGAAGCAAATGATGGGAAGCGAAAAGTCTATTCAGACACAGATGAATTAGTGCATCAGTGCTTATGAAGGATTTAGGGCTCATGAGAATGAAACCATTATAGTAAATATAATTTGCTTGCGTCCAATTTGAAAAATATTTCAGATTTGTAAAAAGACTTAAGTTCGCGTTGGATGATAGGAGTCAGCTTATGAGTAAAATCACTAAGCATGAGGAGAATCTCAAAACTGCTTCAAGATCATTTGCCAAAAATTTAGTAGCTGCTCAGAATATCTCTAAATCAAAAACAACTATTATTGATAAAATTAATCTTTCTGAAAGTAAGTTTGAGAAAAGGGAGCCTTATAAAACTAAATTTGAAAATGTTTCTAAGGCTATTACTAAAACCATCAAATCTGTTCAAAATGCAAAATCAATTAAATCTGAATCTTTATCTGCGAAGCGCTAGACTAATGCAAAATCTTTTTTTGTCGCAAAACTTTTAAAGATTGGCAATGACTGCAAGCGGAAATCTTGGCAGAAGATTGAGAAAAATGTTTCAAATAATTCATCTTCTGTAAAAAAAAGTCTATGAATAAAAATAGTTGCAATTGTAAATTTGTGAACTCAAACTGTAATATGGATGCTGATCTTAAGAATGCTAAAAAAATTCTCATCCGGTTCTTATTTTTGTTCCTAAGCGACATATACATTGCAATTATTGTGGGTCAAACTCCCTTGTAGTTAACGCCAAATGCAAAAAGTATTTAGGTTCAAAGATTTCTGATTCTAAATCAGGGACCCCGCTCAAAGAAAAAGCTTTCAATGGTCCTCATAATTTAAAAAAGAAAAGTGCTTTCAAGAAAAATATTTCAAAACGAAATAGGAGGGGCCATACTTTGTAGATATAAGGTTTGTTTGGAAATGGGTTCCAAAAGCTAAATATGAATGGCGCATTAAATCTTTATCTTCTAATATTCTTTCTAACCCAAAAGGACCCATGTAAAAACGGGTACCTAAATCTTCGTGATTGTTTTTGCAGGACTATCATGTGTGGTACGTAAACTCAGGATGTTCAAGACACATGGCAGAACACATATATCTTCTATCTGATTTTAAAGAAAATCCTGACGGAACAGTCACATTTGATAATAAAGAGAAAGGATTTCTGCGTGGATACGGAACATTGTCAAACAGCATTGTCACGATTAAGAAAGTTTTCTATGCTGAGGGTTTAAAGCATAATCTTTTAAGCATAAGTCATTTATGTGATAAGGGGTTTGATGTAAAATTCTTTGTGAATGGTTGCATGATTTTTGACTCTGAAGGGATACTGGTGATAATAGATTAACGCTATGGTAATTTTTATGCAATTAATTTTCTGTCACACCCCGTTAAAGCGGAAACACGAGGTGTAACAGGTAAGAGAGTCACAACAGCAGATAATAAATAACTCTATTCAAGTATTACAAAAATAAATCAACTTTAACTTCCATAACCAAATTGGGATAGAATACTTCTTTACAAAAACTTCAAATGTGAACTTAATTGGTATCGCCACAAGTATGCTCCCAAAAACTTCATTTCTTACCTATTTCCTGAAAAGCATTGTTTGAAACCCAGATCTGATAGTAGAACGATTTACACTAGAAGATTGAAAGAGTAAGTAAACAAGAAGATT
>NW_020203397.1:1957-4637 GCF_001531365.2 Cynara cardunculus var. scolymus | reverse complement strand
CATTCACAGAAGCTCTGGTCTTCACAGAGGGGCTCTGGGTCAAGGAACCTAGAGTCCAAGAACTCTGGTCCTCACAGAGCCTTGTAGAGGTTCTGGTTACCACAGAAGCTCTGTAGACTTTGAAAGCGGCTCTGGACTTCTGTGACTCTTTAGCACAGAGGCTGGTCTTCTAGACTTAGACGTTTTGGCGCAGATACTTCTTCAATTCGTCTTCTAGCTCTGGATTGTTTCATGAAACTTTTAAGTTAATTATTAGCTTCAAAATAAAGCTAACAAGCATGAAACATAAAATAAGGTCAACTACAAAGAGCTGGTGAGTTCACGGGTTTTCATATGCACAAAACATTACAATGCATAAATTATTTCTTGCAAGCCTATACATACGTTTTGCACTTAATAAATGTAAATCTATCACGATGTTTTAAAACTTGAGACGCTACTGAGCCTTTCCTGACCAATGTGTGCCATTAGTTTACGAATGACGATAACTTGCCCGTACACTCACTTAGGTCCCACGGTTCGTAGTAGTACTAATTCAGCGGTGGTCCAAATTCCACATGATTAGACTAAGAAAACAAAGGTAATGTGCACCCCTTTCTGGGTGGGACTGTCAATGTTAGCTCAATTATTCCTATTTTGTAAAAGTATAGAAAAAGTATACTGCAAGTCTTGACAGAAAGTTAATTCCACAGAAGACCACAGAGGACTAACGATAGAAGCCGTTTGATCAATCAAGTTAAGAGTGGCAGAACCACTGGTATGTCTCACAGAGGTTCTGGAAAATAGTCCTCTGTAATATAGAA
This sequence comes from Cynara cardunculus var. scolymus, assembly GCF_001531365.2. Taxonomy (NCBI): domain Eukaryota; kingdom Viridiplantae; phylum Streptophyta; class Magnoliopsida; order Asterales; family Asteraceae; genus Cynara; species Cynara cardunculus. Next base: position 3,834 of record NW_020203397.1, on the reverse strand, counting down.
CATGCAAGTCAATTACAGCAGAGCCTCTGAGATGGCTCACAGAGGGTCTGCGAATTTCGTCTTCTGTGAAGTTTCTGTTCCATTAGTTTACGAAGGTTGTTAGCCGCATATGCTTCACGTGACTAGGGAATAATCGACTTTATTTGGACGCTCAGATGAAGACACGCATCAAGATCTGGTCTCTAAGGTCGTTATGAACTAGTATAAATAGCGAATAGGATCTTTGTAATCAGTGGTGCTTCCTGTATTGTAATCGTCAAAATTTTCAATTGAATTGATTGAAAAACCCTTGAAGCAATTCTCCTGTGTTCATCTTCTTCATCAATACTGTGTGTTCTTAATACTCTGTTTTGCTCTCATTATTACTTHYGCYGCACTTCATTGTTCAAGAGCTTTTCTAGAGTATTAGATCAATATCAAAGCTGAATTTAAGATCCAACAATTTATATCAGAGCGGGAATTGAATTCTTATTTGATTAATTCTGTTTTTGGTATTAATCTGTGTTTTCTGGAACACCAATTTTATTCAGATTACCTTGTTTCACTCACTATTAAATCAGTTTCATCTTGTTCTTCTTTCTTTTTCAAATTTCAATGGCGAACATGGCTAATACCTTGTTCATGGGCACTGGATCTCAATTCAAGCCTCCCACGCTTATCCAAAAGGAATACCCACAATGGAAAGTGTGTATGATCAACTTCCTGGAGGGAATTCACCCTAGAATCTGTGAATTAACCTACAATCCACCATATGTGCCAATGAATTTGATTCCAAGAGTTCCAGCTACTGGTACAACACCTGAAGTTCCTGAGCACAATGAGCCCAAACCAATCGCAAATTGGAACAATGAAGAAAAGGTATTGGTTGAATTGGGAAGAAAATGCAAAAGGCTGTTAATCATGGCTATACCTCATGAGATCTTCAAATGTATTGATCACTGCCATATGTCTATGGACATTTGGGCAGAATTGGAGAAACAGATCGAAGGAGGGAAGAAGACTCTCAAGAACAACCGAGCCATTTGTATTGATGAATATCATAGCTTCAAGGCTAAGGAGGGTGAATCTCTGTCAGACACAGAGGATGAGATCTTCTATGGGATGGCAAAAATTGACTCCGACTCTTCCGACTTAAATGACCAAGAGGTTTCCACTTCTTACTCTTCTAAATCAATTGATAATCTTGATTCATGCCATTTGGAACATTACAAGCTTAAAGAAAAACTTTCTCTTTGTGAAAAAGAAGTCATTCTTCTCACATAGGAAAGAAATAAATTTTTTAAAATGCCGAAATTCAAAAGGAGTTAAAAAACGAGGTTGATGAGTTAAGAAAGGTAGAGCATGAGAAATGCAATGTTACTTCTGTCAAAGAATACTTCCAAAAAGAAAGAGAATTTTTGCATCAAGATGTTCTTGACARAGAGCTCAAAATTAGAAAGTTTCAAGAGGCTCAAAATGTTTATAAAAAGATCAAAGTTAACATGGGGAGAAGGGGTCTGGGTTTCTCAGAATTTGATAACAAACCAGGTTTTAAATCTAACAAGACTCTTGAGAATACCTTCAGATCTTCAAAAAATCTTAAAAGTAACATCCGAGATTTTAAATCCATTTTCAAAAGAAGAAGGCTTTTGGTTGCTCCAGAATCAAGAACTTCTTTAATAATGGAGAATGTAGCTTTTTAAGACTATACTGACTCTTTCTCACCTTCTGAAARGAAGGATTCCATTCCAAGGAAATTTGTGAGACAGAGTCAGATAGGAATTTTTAAGTTTGAACAACCAGAAACTCAAGAAGACTGTGCTTTTGTGTGTACAATTCATCCTCTTGAGAGAAAGTTATCCTAAGAGGCTCTTGATTTTTTTCCAAAACACATCACA
>NW_020203397.1:0-1425 GCF_001531365.2 Cynara cardunculus var. scolymus | reverse complement strand
TCTGGTCTCTCACCCCAAGAACCATGGATCTAGGGTGAACAATAGAAAATTTGGCAATTCTTCTTCAAAGAACAATAAGACCAAACCAAAAGATGCTATGTCATACTTCAAACAGGCTAATTTTAAGGGACCCAATTGGAAGTGGGTACCCAAATTAAACGTTCTCTAAATGCAGAAGAAGCAGYATGTGTCTACTTGGGTCGTTGACTCAGGATGCTCGAGACATATGACTGGCACCTTACAGCTTCTGTCATCATACCTAAAGAAAGAAGGAGGTTCTGTTGTATGTCTTGTTTTTAAATTATATTTTTTTGTATATAGTTTTACTTCTTGATTAACCTTCACTTGTTTTCTTAGTTAGTAGGTTTGCCTGGCAGAGTTATGCAAGGTTTGAGGGGGAGTATGTGCTTGAAAAGGAATAAAACCTATTGAAGAAGAAAAATGTCTTTCATCATAGAAGTCTTTTCACAGATCCTCTGTGATAACTCACAGAGGCTCTTTGAACGGATCCTCTGTCGATACTTCTTAGGATTTTAAATGTTTTTGTTTTGAGGGGGAGCCATGGAAGCTGGCTTCAAGGGGGAGATTTTGTCTTGAAAATCAAAACCTCAGAAGGTGCCAAAATTTTTGAAGTATCTTGATCTCAGAGGTCAGCTCATCAGAACCTCTGACGCTTCTATCAGAGGCTCTGTGGGTCTGAACTGAGCAAGTACTCATCTCTCTGAGGATTTTCAAACCGTTTAGGTAAATAAAGGTGTAACATGTTATAAGGCCCCACACATGTCACAGAGGCTCTGTTACCTTTAGGCCTCTGAGAGAACTCATTTCTATAGTTTTCTTTTATTGATATGGTGCGCGTGGTTCTGTGGATAAGGGTTAAAGTTGACCACGCGCGTGTCAGAAACGGGGGCGCACGTCATCAATCGTGCGTCTTCCCAACACCGCGTGTCATATTTTTGATTCGTCTCTCCCAATAGCCACTCATCATGATATATCACCAACGAAATGGTTCGCTTTCAAAATTCCTCACTATAAATACCCTTCCCCCCAAAACGTAAACCTCTTCATTACTCCTTATAGCTCGACAAACCTCAAGCTTTCCGGCTAAACCTGTAACAATGTCTTCAAGCTCATATGCCTCCATTCAATCTGTGAATAACTCAAGCGACAATGAAGTGAACCAATCCCAAGCACTAACTTCTCATGCCCTATCGTTCTTCCAAAATCGATATGAGAGAGTGTACTTGTAAAGAAACCTAACAACTACTATTTCGCTCCCTCACCAACTGGCTTCCCTGAATACACATATCCTTTTCTCGAAATCCTTCGCAATCACCCTATATATTACGCTCTCACAGCAACTAAACCTACTCCAGAAACCTATATTACCTAATTTTTGCTCAGTTAATATATTACTACCCTGGA
>NW_020203396.1:6065-20399 GCF_001531365.2 Cynara cardunculus var. scolymus | reverse complement strand
GTTCAATGTTTTGGAAATGAATCTTGTAATCGGGCAACTCTTTTGTTTAAGAACTCCTTTGGGAGACTTGTAAATTGTAAATTAAATGTTTGTAAATTTAATYRTGTGGYYGATGTATTTATATCCTAAGTGTAATGTACTATTACCTGTGACGCCTCGTGTTTCCGCTTTAGCGGGGTGTTACAGAGAGAATCACAGAGACTGACGGTTTAGAACGCCCAAAGTCTCCACTCGATCCCTCTGCCCAATTAGGCTCTGAACCTATTAGGCACGACATCAACAGAACACCGGTAGGCTCTCCAATTGGAGATGTTCGAGGATCTGGTGAAGTCCCCGAGATGACAACGTCAAATCAGTCACTGAGGGCGCCTTACACTCCAAGGCTACTAGGTCACCATGTGTTGGTGATCTAGGTTCCCCCCGAGTGCCTATATGACGAAGGAGGAGTTACAAACCTTCGCCACAGAGGTATTCAAGAGGTTGGATGAGTTGAAAAGCTTGTTCTCCTCCAACCGGCGATAGAGGCTCTTACACCTCTAACAGAGGCTCTGGAGGAGATGACTTCTACAACTCACGAACTAAAGGCGGCCTTATCAGCCCTTCAGAGCTCTGTCCCCAATATTAATCTGATCTAACAAAAGCCTTTAGCACACTGTTTCTCAACCCCTCTTCAATCCACACGCTCAAAACAGAATTAACAGAGGTTGCCGCCCAATATGTTGTAGATGTAGTTTCCGCCGGCTACACCAACTATTATGCCTTCACGGATGAGATCAAAGAGATGTTCTCCTCTGCGGTCACTTATGGCATCGATTCTTCATCCTCCAGGGCTAACATTAACCATCTAGCCACTCGCAGAGAGCTAGACGCAATGGTTGAAGCCCTTGGAGAGACCGTGCAAAAATACAACGACCATCTTCTCAAGGAAGCCCGAGCAACCAACGAATCAATAAGAGACTGCACAAAGACTCGTCGCAGAGGGTAACAACTTCAGAAATGAGATCTATTGCTGCGTCTCTAAAATGGAATGGGCCACATAGATGGATATAAATAATGCCTCTGTTAATGCTGAGATGGTCATTGAAAAGATGGAGAAGGCGGGTTCCAAAGTTCTAAAGCAATTGAAGAAGGCTCCCCTCACTACATGCAAGACAAAGGCCACTCAAATCCATGATGATCCAGAAGGTGATGACCCTGATCGTCATGAGGGGGAGAAAAAGACAGAACCAAAGAAGACAACCTCTGCCAAACCACTAAAAATAGTGGACTCTGCTGCTGCCCTATTCTTAAGAGACAAATCTCCAGAGCCTAAGGGGAAAGGCAAGGGTAAAGCAGTAGAGGAGTCGCCACAGAAGTGGTCAAGCTCTGACACGCTGGAGGAGGTCAATGAAGAAGAATATGATGACCCTGATCTTGTTCGTGCACTAAAGGCTTCTTTGGCAGAGGCACAGGCAAAAAAGAGCAGAGCCCCCATCCCTAGAGTCGGAGAAGGCTCTTCTTCCGAGCTTGCAAAGATACCGGAAGAAACATCCACGGGTACGTTTGACGCTCTGGTAGGAACTGTCAAGCCAATCATACCAGAGGGGTCTACCCAGAGGCCTATACTCGAAGAAGAATCCAGAACGCCGGAGTCTGCCATGGTGGGGAGGGTATCTGAGATCATTGAATCCATGAACAAGATTCCTACACAAAGGGTGCGCACAGATCCAGTAACCACTGTTGAGGAGATTCTGCGGTGGCATTACTCATCCATGGACACAGAGCCCCCTTATGCCCAGAACTAACAGGAATACCCTCTGCCATTGCAAAGTTCCACTTCTCAAAACTCACCAGGCCACAAGAGTAGGTCTTCTCAGAGCATGTGATCACTTCACTCGAAACCATTTCTCCACGCATTATGCTAAAGAAGACCGTGCTATACACTCAATACGTGGTGAAGAGGGATGATGGAAACCTTTACTCTTTCACAGATGCTGACCTCCATAACCTCTGCGTATTTGACCTAATATTCTTACACAAGATATTGAACAAATACATGGAGAAGAGGTCAACATATTCCATTTCTCTCAGAAGGCTGATTGAAGTAATGCGCGCTCAAGTCAAATTCTACAGCCAGAAAGATATCGACATCGCTATGAGGTTGGCCCAGCCAGATCTGAAAATTTCTCCTCCAAAGAACAGACCTAGTTGGCTGCTAAGATTTCATCCCAACACCATTGTCCACAATCCCATCTTTGGGTTTGTTTTCTTAGACAAGGATGAGATTCCAAGATTCTTCGATCCAAAAGAGATGCACAAGTATTCCATAGAGTCTCTTGAGTGGGTGTTCAACTTGGTGGTGACAGAGGTGCAAAAAGGGATGAAGATACAAGTCTCCTTCAGAGAATGGATTTTCAAGGTCTACAAGACTGTCAAGACTGACCTGCAATATGCCGTAGACGATTTTCCAAGCTCTGTTGTAGAGTGATCTCTTGTAATAGTATAGGCCTGCACTATCTTTTAATTCTTTCAGTATTGTAATTCTTTTTCAGAGGATGAGATTAATCTCCTCTTGTATTTTTTCATAAGTCAAATCTTGCACCCAACTATCCAAAGTATACTGCAAGTCTTGACAGAAGGATAACTCCACAGAAGACAACAGAGGACTAAGCGGCAGAAGCCGTTTGATCGAACAAGTGAAGTATGACAGAACCTCTAATGTCTCTCACAGAGGTTCTGGAAAATTGTCCTCTGTCAAATAGAACATGCAAGTCAATTACAGCAGAGCCTCTGAGATGGCTCACAAAGGGTCTGCGGATTTCATCTTTTGTGAAGTTTCTGTTCCATCAGTTTTCGAAGGTTGTTAGCCGCATGTGCTTCTCACGTGTCTAGGGAATAATCGACTTTATTTGGACGGCTCAGATGAAGACACGCGTCAAGATCTGGTCTCTAAGGTTGTTAGGAACTAGTATAAATTGCGGCTAAGGCCTTTGTAATCGGGGTGCTTACTGTATTGTAATCGTCAAAATTTTCAATTAAATTGATTGAAAAACCTTTGAAGCAATTCTCTTGTGTTCATCTTCTTCATCAATACTGTGTGTTCTTATACTCTGTTTTGCTCTCATTATTACTTTCGCTGCACTTCATTGTTCAAGAGCTTTTCTAGAGTATTTGATCAATATCAAAGCTGAATTTAAGATCCAACATAACGTGACCCAAGAATTGAACTTTTCTTATCCAGAACTCACACTTGAAAAATTTGGCATACAACTTTTCTTTCTTCAACAATTCCAGTATCAAACGAAGATGTTTTGCATGTTCTTCTTCAGTCTTAGAGTATATAAGAATATCATCGATAAATACAATAACAAATTTATCAAGATATTCCTTACATACCATATTCATCAAATCCATAAAGGTTGCGGGCGCATTAGTTAGTCCAAATGGCATAACTATGAATTCGTGATGCTCGTACCTTATTCTGAATGCTGTTGTGGCAACATCTTTTTCCCTGACCTTAAGTTGATAATATCCTGACCTCAAATCGATTTTGGAGAAATAACTTGCTCCCACCAATTGATCAAACAAGTCATAAATCCTTGGTAAAGGATATTTGTTTTTAATTGTCAACTTATTTAGTTCACGATAGTCTATACACATTCGCATAGACCCATCCTTTTTCTTAACGAATAAGACCGGAGCACCCCAGGGCGAAGTGCTAGGCCTAATAAATCCCTTATCAGTTAAATCTTTCAACTGTGCCACCAATTCTTTCAATTCAGATGGAGCTAAACGGTATGGTGCTTTTGCTACTGGTGCAGCTCCTGGTACAAGATCGATTCGGAATTCAATGACTCTATCTGGTGGTAATCCAGATAAGTCTTYTGGAAAGACTTCTGGATATTCACTAACAATCGGAATCGATTCCTCTTTTCTCTTCTCTTTCTTTTAATCAATTGCATATGCTAAACATCCTTGGCACTTCTTTCGAATACTTTTCTTGGCTTTCATTACTGACAAAATACTGGTATGATGATTCTGAAGATCACCATAAATAACAACTGTTCTTTGGTCTGGCAGAATAATCCTGATTATTTTCTGATTACAAACAATACTAGCYTGATACTTTGCCAACCAGTCCATACCCACTACTACGTCAAATTCTTTCATTGGCATGGGAAATAACCGGATCGGAAATTCACAATCTTCAATAACAATAATACAGTTATTGAACACACTAGTAACAGTCTCCTGACTATTAGCAGTATCAACTACTACTTTATCATCAAGTAGGACAGAATTCAAACATGCATTTTGAGCAAACAATGGTGATACAAACGAAAAGTTTGCACCCCAGTCAAATAACACCTTAGCACGTATTGAATTCAGAAGGAATCTACCTGTTACTACATCCGGTGATGTTTCTACCTCGTTCTTAGTCATTTGGAAGGATCGTCCCCGCGCCCCTCCTTGCCCTCCTCTGTTTGCAGTAGGCCTTCCCCGAGTACCCGAAGCATTACTCCCCATTGTTAACTGTGGAGTTCTTAACAAGGGACAATTTGGTCGAATATGATCCGGAGAATTGCAATTAAAACACCTTTGGTTAGCTGGGCAATTTCTGGATAAATGACCTGCCTCACCGCACTTATAACCTTTCCTTGGGTCCAACTTGCATTCTCCCTGATGAACCTGTCGGCATTGTGAGCAGACTTTTTCACTAATCTTCTGTTCAAATCTGTTATCATATCTAACAGTTTCGGCCCTCGAAAAGATGAAGGTCCCTCCCATTTTCTTTTCTCCACAACCTTTCCTTCTGATTGTCTATTCTTATTTCGTTCGGTCACCTCAGTTGCATCTACCGTTAATGAAAAGGTATTGGGGTTGATAGCAATAACAAACTCTCTGATTGAGGGTTTTAAACCCCAAATATACCTCTCTATCTTCCTGGATTCAGTCGAAACATAATGTTCAACAAAGCGAGAGTATTCAATGAAYYTTTCAGTATACTCCCGAACTGTTCCATTTCCTTGTTCTAATTTCAGGAAATCTTCCTCCATTTGTCTTACTATCGTTTTAGGACAAAATTGATTCTTGAACCGATCCACGAATTTTATCCAAGACAAAGTCTGTAAAACATCCGTTCTGGTAGATGATTCAACTTCCCACTAGAATAAAGCATTTGATTTCAATACATAAACAGCAAATCGAACTTTATCTGTTTCCGGACACCGGATGGTGTTGAACACAGATTCCATCTCTTTAATCCAGCACATAGGTTTTACTAGATCTCTCTCCCCATAAAAGGTTGGTGGTTTGCATGCTAAAAACATCTTAATATCTCCTTCTTTAATCTGAGTGATTGGAGCAGAGGGATAAACTTTTACTCTTTCTATTTCCATTCTAGCCGGTATTCCCATAGTAGATGTCAGAGTTTCCCGCAATTTCCCCATTTCCTCTGCCAACATATTTCTGGTTATGTATTCTGGGTGTGGCACCGACCATTCTTGAACATTCCCATAGTGGGATTCTTCATGTTCATAATGTATTTCAGTTTCACCCCTTCCCTGAGACTGACTTCTTCCTCTGCCTCGTCCCCTTGGTCTTCCCCGACCTCTATTTCCAGACATGCTAGTCGGTAGATTTATGGGTGTTTCTTCCCTTTCCTCAGATTCAGGACGAGCCACTCTTTTAGATCTTCAAGTTCGGCTAGACATCTACGAAGTTTAGTGTTAATAATCACATATTCACATTCCCAAATATAATGAAGTATTCAAGTTCAGATGTGTACCTGTAAATTCATAATTACACTGGCCAGATGTAATTAAAATTTACCTTACACACTGTTCTTTCAACCCATCATATTTATTTCCAATGGAACTAGCTATGTCCGGGACCCTTAACATGCAATAAAACAGTTTAAGTCTTGGTATCATGTTGTTGAATACCTATATCCCTTAAACTCAGGCTCTGATACCATTCTGTACCGTCCCAACCCACACATTGCATGTAATACATATTTCATACAAGAAAATACATAATATCATTCCATTTGGGTCCCTTAGTACAAGAATCTAACATGACCAATTTCAAGGTCCAAAAATTCAAAATACATTTCTTGTACTAATCAATCAAAACTGTACATCAAAGACAGATCTTCATGCATAAATGCATATAGGAAAATATTACACCTTCCCCTTTCCCTTACCATCTGTACCTCCTGCAACACATAGTTAAAATTACAAAACGAGGGTTAGACCGAAAGGTCTAGTGAGATACCCTATTTATGTTATTGTAGGGTGAAAATCACCAAAACCTTTAAGGAAAATATCATTTCATATATATAACAAATATATGAATAAATAGAAACGTAATACCATATCTTTTCCATTATCAAGCAAAGCGTTCTGCATATTCAATTCTCAAAACTCTGAACCAATCAGGTTCCACTTAATGCTATTTTTAAACCTTTTCTTAACCAAACAAGGTTATTTAAAGATTCAGGCCAAACCTGGCATTTTCTCCTCAATAACATCCAAATTATAATTTCCAATAAGAATCTTGATCCTAACTCTTTAAGTCACAAAGAAATAAAGACTCCGGACCACGGTAATCTTAAAGGATATAATAGAATGAGTTATATCATACAACACACATACAAACGCCACCCTTATATCCAAAGGTACACCTCTCCTTGATATGCCACYCTTATCCCATGGTACACCTCTCCTTGATATGCCACCCTTATCCCATGGTACACCTCTCCTTGATATGCCACCCTTATCCCATGGTACACCTCTCCTTGATATGCCACCCTTATTTCCTCATCAAAATATTTCACAAAATAATTTCAAATAAACTGCCGTCATTGAAATTATTATTAAAACAAAATCATTTATTTCAAAACTTCCTTCTTATGATAACCCAATCAACACTTACCAATTATAACCCGATCAACACTTAACCGATTTAAAACAATTCGGACAACAAATCGTCCACCCTTTGTCTGATTTAAAACAATCCTGACAACAAATCGTCCACCCTTTGTCCGATTTAAAATAATCCAAACAACACATCGTCCACCCTTTGACCGATTAAAACAATCCGGTCAAACCTTATCCGGTTTAATATCCGGATAAATACTTAGAGCACAAGACTGATTTCTATCCAAATTTAAACAAAAATTCATATGAAACCATTAATAATTTTATGCAAAAGAGTTTAGAAATCACTCACTTTATCAAGCTTTTGAAACTAAATACTTGAAATCAGCTTGAATCACCAGACATGAATTAATCAGATCAACTCTCTGCTCTTTTAAAATCACACAATTTTGCCAAAGCCAGAGAGAAAATATGGAGGCTCAACCACCCTTTTATACTTTCCAAATCAGGAAAGTCGGCTAACAGCCCCCTTTCCACAAAATCTTTCATGCACATGCATGTATCCGTACATAACATGCCCACATATAATATGCATGTGTGTATAATCACACACACACACACACACACACATATATATATATATGTATATATATATATATATTTCTGCATATGCACATAATCACATACATGTATCCACATTATGCACATAATTTTCACACACCAGCATGACTAAACGTATCAATTTATCATGCTATCATGTAATCATTTAATCAGATAATCACATATTATTTACCTTAGGTGATGACCAGAATCCGGTTATCACAGAAAGATCCTTTTGGCAGTGATTTGTGAGAACAAAATTCAAGAAACAGAATTTGCATTCTGTCCAAGTGGTAACTTGTGTGTCCCACTACAATGATCAATCTTCATACATCTTTACAAACATCACAGATCTAAGATATTTCTTGTAAGAACATGAAGAACATTAAAATGAACTTGTAAGAACATAGAGAGAGATGATAGGAAAAGTCAATTCTTCAAATCTGGTCAAACCTCTTATTACGTATCTGAATATACAATAAGCTCTCTCCACTTACAATTACAAAGACATTACCCTATTTATAGGGTCAAACCTTTAAACACACGTCAAAGTCAAACCTGCCTAAGAAAAGTCAAACACGATGACTTTTACAATTATAGACAATATTTAACTTTCAAGACGAATACAATTTAATACTGATTTTCAGTCATAACATAACTCTATGTGCAAAGGACTTTGATTTTAAAATGTATAATTTCTGGACTATTTTTAGAGCAAATTATATAAGTATCAACTTTAATCTATAAAAAGTCATTGACATTACATAAGATATAATTTGACTTTATCTTTATCGAGACCCGATAGGTGATCTAATTATTGGACTTCAGACTGTTTAGGAAAGTTAGGGCGGACGTGTAGTGCTTCAAACGTCATCAAATTCTTGGATATTTATCAGCAAACTTGTGAGTATTCATGACCCCACTTTTACTGCTTTTTGTTTATTTAAACTGGGAGAAAAACATGAAGTTATGCAAAATATACTGTTTATTGTAGAACTGTTGGACTAAAGAACTGTTTAGTCAAGATTTGTTGAAGTTATTAAAAATTGACTGTATTGCACTATGGTATAAATGGTAAATTCATGTACTTGAGAGGATATGTTTTAAAAAGTCTGTTAGGACTGAAATTCAATATTAAATTGTATTTGTGTTGAAAGTTAATTCTGCCTATAATTGTATAAAGTCATCGTGTTTGACTTTTATTAGATAGTTTGACTTTGACATTTGTTTAATAGTTTGACCCTATAAATAGGGTGAAGTCTTTGTAAATTTAGTAGGATGCTTATTGTAAGATTTAGAATACGTAAAGAAAAGCTTGACCAAGATAGTGAGATTTGACTTTCTCTCTCAAAGTTCATCTATGATGTTCTTAATGATATTGAATGAAAAATCAGATTTGCCGTGAATCTATGAAGATTTATCTTAAAGATTGATCAGAGTGGGACAACAATTGGTATTAGAGCTGGATTGCACGAAATCAGTTGAAAGAAATCCGATTTTAAAGAAATTTTCGAAGATAATTTTTCTGTTTTTGGTTATGTTCTTCATTGTGTTCTTAATTTTTTTTCGTTTGATCCAATTTTTTTTATAAATCTCGTATTTATGTGTTAAAATCATGATCAAACTGTTCGTCATTGTGTTGTGAATCTTTGTTAAACACAAAGTTTTTGTGTTTTGATCATCTGATTTCAAGATTTGTTTGAAAATTTGTGTTTTGAATTTTTTTTCATCTTCTTGATAAATTTCATCAAAAAGTTAGTTTTGATTAATTTGAAAAAAAGGTTGTTGTTTTTGTGTTTGTGCCATATTTTGATCGTTTTTTTTTAAATCGCTCAAAGATCTGTTTTTGGCTTGGAAGGATTCATTAAATCGCTCAACACTTGGCCCATCCCCTTAAAAGCCCAATTGGCCCATCTGCTTAAAATCCCAAGTCTTTCATCTTCATCGCCCGGTTTAGTAAATCGCTCGTTAAATCATTCATGCTTCCTTCTAAATCGGACAAAGGCCAATCGATTTAGATCCTAAATCGCTCAGTTCTTCATCGGATTTCATCTATATCATTCATTTCCTTAACCAGATTCAAGAATTTTTGTCCGGATTTCCAAATCGCGCAAGTCATCAATCTGGGTTTTTGCTAAATAGCTCACTGTCATTATTCTTCTAATCAGGATTGTTCAAGTTTGAGGAAGCTTAAATCAATCTACTGCTTAACCGATTTGAGACTTAACCGTGTTCTAGGTAAATCACCCTGTTTTGAGAATCTTCATCACAAAACAAGTTTTTTCCACAGGTTTGACTTGCTCATCTGGTTGACCGATTTAAGCTAAATCGCTCAAAGGGTCGACTGTTTTAGCTTTGCCTTCATCGCTCAACAGACTTCAGCTGGATTCAAGGTATTCACATGTTCTTCATCTCATCTGTTGACCTAAATCGAATATCATTAAATCAATTTCAGTCAAAATCGAATATCTTATGCTCTATTTCTATCTTAATCGAATCTGTTTTACTTAAATTGACTGACAGTGTAGTTTGTATTTCATCTTGTAGTTGATTTGGTTTTAAACTTGAACTGTGTAAATCAGTCATGTGTAAAATTGACTGACATTGTGTGTGCATTTTGTGTGTGAGCTGTTTGATGACTTTTAACAGTCAAAAAACTGGAAGAAACTTCACATAGTGATTCTAGGAACTGGTTTGCATTTTGTGCATGTTGTGATTTACACTACCAGTGCTCAAGCAATCTTGAATTAGAACTGATGCATACATTAACGTGGTTATAGCTGCCAGTTCTCCTGTTACTTTAGCAATGTCACCCATTGTATAAATGATATCATTGATTTCCAGTACCTCTATTTAACCATTGATAGTAGCAACCATTTTGCCCATTGACAATCTCCAGCAGTGTCTAGCAAAGCAGATAGAAGTTCATGGTCCATAGCCAACTTATGGTGATCCAGGTAAAGATCAAGTAGGTATGGCAAGTTATGTTGAATACAATGATGCAGAAACAACTTATGCAGACCCAGGAAAGAACCAATACTGATGTCTTTATTGATACTCGTGAAACACAGATTTGGTGAATCCTTTGTTGACTGTTTTAAGGCTAATGCAAAGAAAGGATGCACAATTAACAGATTGAATCGGTCAGAATGTTGCTGGAAGATTGAAGTTCAGGTTTGAAGAGTTTTGAATCAAAAGAGGAGGAGATTTCGTCGAATTCTGAATTTTATTTGGCACTCTTTCCTTCTTGATTATGTCCAGTTATTTTTTGTTCAAAGTCAATTGCTGTAATTCAAACACAGGGACTTGCTGTTTTACTGTTATTGTTCAACCTGTTTACAATTTCAGGCTATGAAGACTAGGAAACTATTGCATTTGAGATTGTACATCTTGCTTTGAACTCATTAGTTGAGAATTATCTTGCTGTGGCAGGCTATGAAGACTGCTAGAGTGCATGTGTGCAATCCTGAACAAGCCATGGTGCTGCTGTCTAAGCTGCTATATTGAGTGGTGAGGTAACCAGAAGGTGCAAGACCTCTTGTTTTTGGGTGTGACTCAATTGTCCCTTGGTTTGGAGACTGCTTGTGGGGTCTTGACTGTGCTTCATCTCAAGAATATAAAAGAATTTTGTTTCGTGAAGTATTGAGTTTGTTTTCTGGACAGGAATTGTCTCATAGATAAATCAATTATCTATATTTGTTTGTGTTTAAGACTTTGAATCGTTGAAGTGTAAATCGAAGGTTGTGTCGTCCGGTCTGTCTAGTTTTGCTAGCTATTTTTTTAGATCTTTTGTTTTTGTTTTTGGTTTTTGTGTTCTATTTTCTTTTTAATTTTGGATCACTTGTTATCTGTTTTTGTTTTGTGTTTTCTGTTTGTATTTTGAGCTTAACTGTGTTTTTTAATTTTTTTTAACTGATTACACCGCATTTGATCCTAAATCAATTTCTCTGAAATGGCAGCTTTATACGAGAGAGATTACAGAGAGCTTAAAGAAAAATTCGATAAACTAAATTTTGAGCATAATAAGAATATATCATGGACAATTCGTCTGACTGACTATCATGAGAGAGAGAAAGAAGAAAAGAGAAATTTGCAAGAAAAGCTGAGCGATAAGATGAAAACTGGTTCTAATCCACAAGAGACAATTAGTTTGAAGAAACATATCGAAGAATTAACAACTAAACTGTAAGTTGATTTTTTGTAGAGGAATAAAGGTTTAAACTTGAGAAGGTTTTAAATGCAGAGAGAAAGGAATTGGAGAAAGAAAAGAAAAGATTTGTTGATTTCAAGAAACGGTTTGGAGTTGAACGTATATCTTATGAGAATAAGATAAACTCTCTCGAGTTGAACGCAAAGATGCTGTTAAAGCAAATCTCGGATTTTGAGCAGCTGATCATCTTGGAACGAGCCAAGAATGATAAAGAAAGGAAAGACATCTCCGAAGACTGTCAGAGTCAATTACAGAAATTATCTGAAAGCATTGATCTAAAGTAGAAGGCTTTAGACGAAGAGATGAAGCAAATTGCCCTTGAGAAAAGAAATACTTCAAAGAAGTATACAACAATTGCTAAAGAGCATGCAAATAAGAAAAAGTGGCTTGACATCGCTTTGGAGAATGATAAGAGCAACTCAGATGAAGAAAAACGAGAGTTAGTAAATCAGAAGAGAAAGCTTGAAATACTTCAGAAGGAGTTAGAAGGTAAACTCCTTGACACTACGAGCAAATTGTCTTATCTAAAGACAGACCTTGAAACTGAGATGAAGATGAGAACTGAACTTAAAATTAAATTTGATTTAGTTACTACTGAAAGAGACCAACTTTTACAAAAGTCAAAGACTTTTCTTGTGCACAAAAATTAATTGGCTCTCATTCACAGTGTAAAACAAGCTCCCATAACTGTGGTACATCAAACAGTTATTCGAGTAGCCCTAAATCTACTGTTTCTAACAACTATTCTCGTTCATCTAATCAGTATTATCAAGCATACGTCATTGGATCACCCAATATTTCTTCTAAGATCAAAAGCATTTGGGTTTGTAAATATGAATCTGTTTCATTTTGTACTCCTGTTGCTACTAATAATCTTCCTTGTTTTGTGAGATCCAATTCTGACTTGATAAATCTTAGCAAGAAAAGGATCATGTGCTCCACATGTAAATCAACAGATTTTGGGAACAAGAAGATATATAACAGATGGAGTACAGACAACAGATATCAGAACAGTTCTAAAGGTAAGAACAAGTATGATTACAATTACGGGTACGGATCATATTTTACTCCTGATCATCCTATTAACAATGCTAAAAAGAATATATCTAATAAGAATAAATGGTTTGGAAATTACAACATACCCCAACCCGATACTAACATAATAGGACCCAAATTCATTTGGGTACCAAAATCTACTTAATCTGGTTTTTGCAGGTGTGTCAATTTTGTGCTGATCAGAATATCATTTCAGTGATACACCAATGCAGGGGAGTTGTAATTGATTCCAAACAACGCTTCTGAACATTTCAGTTCAGGACCCGTGCTTTACCTAGTGTGGTTTCTAAACACTCAGTTTAGAACCCGTGCTTAAAATGTTTCCTTTTTAATTTTTGAGCTTAACTGAAACATTCCTGAATCAACTTTCTAGGGGGAGTCTCTAGAAGTTTTAAATAAATGTTTTCTGGAAGTGAACAAATTTTTTTTTGGGAAACGAGTACTTTTTTTTGAACAAGTATTTTCTGAGATTTTACTTGCATAATTTCTCGTCGTACATAACTCTAATACCTGTTTCAGCTATTCTTCAATCTGTTATTATCACGTCTCTTATAAGAAAATCATTTTCCGTGATAATACACTCGTTTATATTCAATTTGTTTTTGATAATTTTTTTTACATTGATTGTAACACCCCCACTCCATACATTGCATATAACACATATATTATACATAGAATACATGTCTTCGCCCACATAGGTCCATAATACAAAAGTCTTTAATGTAAAATACGCAACCCAAAAATTTCAAAAGTACATGTTCTTGCATCCTAGCATCTATGCTTCCAAAACCAGCTAAGCACATAGGGAAGTAATTCACATAATGCTCTTTCCCTTATTATCTTTACCTGCACACATATTTTGAAAACACAAAATGAGGGTTAGACATGAATGTCTAGTGAGGTTTCCTTTTATGTAATGCAGGGTGAATATCACCAAAACAGTCATCAAATAATCATTTCACAACGTACGAAATAAAATCAGATTCTGTTTTGGTCCATCGAGCTTCTAGTTCCAAACCACACTTGCAATATATTTCAATAACTAGGACCAGAGCCCCTCTGATCTCTCTTCCAGAGCTTCGGTTCCTCGACCAGAGCGTCTGGTTGTACTAACCAGACTTGGAATATATTTCAATAACTTGGACCAGAGCCCCTCTAGTCTCTCTTCCAGAGCTTCTAGTTCCTCGACTAGAGCCTCTGGTTGCACTAACCAGAGCTTCTTGTTCAACGTGTAGGCCAACCAGAGCCTCTCCGGTCTGTTTTTCATAAAAGGATTCTAAGTATAAATTACTTTTTAAATACTTCAAAAAATATGATTTTGACATAGAATCTATTATCAATAGATACAGAGCCTCTGGTCCAATTAGTACATATAGTAAAAACTTGCTCATTCTCCAAATCAATAACCAGAATCCTCTTGTCCAATAATGAGGACCAACCAGAGCCCCTATGGTTCCTTACAATGAATAACCAAAGCCCGTCTGATTCCTCATAAATATGACCATTCTGTTCCAAAACACTCTTAACCAATATCGATGGCCATAGGCCAATTTTTCCCCTTCTCAATAACATCAATACTATTATTTCTAATAAGAACAATATCTTTGA
>NW_020203396.1:2903-5740 GCF_001531365.2 Cynara cardunculus var. scolymus | reverse complement strand
ACCAACAGTTTTATCATTAAAACCTTTCAAACTCAAGAACAATCTATTATTTCAATGGTTTCCAAAAACATCATATCCCTTTTAAATCCTCAAAACAGGATATCATTTCCAAAACTATTTTGAAGAAGCAATCTCTTCTTTATCTTTTCCAAAACAGTTTTTAATACTCGAACATATAGCAATAACACCTTTAAACTATCAAAATAGTTTTTACCATCTTTTCTTCAAAACCCAACAGTTTTATAACCAAATATATAAAGGTTATAGTCATCAAAAACTCACAGGGTATAATCAACAGTATTTTTAAAACTCACAGTTTATAATCAACGGTAGTTTAAAAAACTCACCTTAACAATCACAGATTTTGTAGTTTTTAAAACACACAGCAAATCACAAGCTCTTCAAAAAGCTTTGAACAAAATATTTGTACAAAAACACCTCTCAACGCCACAACACTCTTTTTCTCTTTCAACAGATTTTTCTTCAAAATGAAAATGATAAGATAGAATCTTATCTTTTTATTTCTTTAAATACTCCCACCATGGCGGTGAAGATTATTAAAAACTCATAGGCGGTGAAAGCTTTAACCAATAGAAATAATCTTGGGTCTTGGGTGGTGGGGTTTTCATTATAAAATTCATGGTTTCTTAACCATGAAGGTATAAGTTTTTGAATATAATAATGTTTCCACCAGAATAACTTATCACAAATATGCACCACCTYATGTATGCTTCACACYACATGCATACATGTATAAATCATATATGTCATGTCATCTTTTCACATATATGCATGCACAATATCATGTTCACATATATAGTTCATGCATTTCTACTTAGATATGCATATTTCACGTAATCCACATAATAAACATGTATAAATTACCTCAACCTAGGTTGTCTCAAACCTGGTTATAACATTCTTCCCCCCTTAAAAGAATTCTGTCCCAGAATTCACTTATTCTAATAACCACGGATATTGGGTTTTCTTATCAGATTCTAATTCCCAAGTTGCTTCTGAAACCTTATGAAAACACCACTTCACTTTTACTAAACTGATCTCCTTGTTTCTCAATACTCTTGTCTTTCTGTCAGTTACTGCCTCTAGTGTCTCGATAAAACTCAGCTTAATGTCAAGTTTAATCTCAGGAAGTGGTATTGCTAAACTTGAGTCTACCAAACATTTGCGTAGATTTGATACATGAAAGGTGTTGTGAATTAAGCGGAGTTCTTCTTGTAATTCCAACTGATGAGCTACCGGTCCAATTCTTTTGTAGATTCTAAATGTTCCAATATACCTTGGACTAAGCTTACATTTCTTCCCAAATCTCATAACAACTTTCCATGGAGATACCTTTAACATTACAAAGTCACCTACGTTAAATTCAATCGGTTTTCTTCGTTTGTCGGCATAGCTTTTCTGTCGATCCTGGGCAGTTTTGATTTTTGTTCGAATCTGGTAAATCTTTTCAGACGTTACTTGCACAATCTCGGGACCTATCAACTGTTTTTTCACCTACCTCATTCCAACATAATGGCGTTCGACATTTTCTTCCATATCGGACTTCATAAGGTGCCGCTTGGATGTTGGAGTGATAACTATTATTGTAGGCGAATTCTATGAACGGCAATTGTTCTTCCCATGATCCCCCAAAGTCGATGACACAAGATCTCAACATATCTTTGAGAGTTTGGATGGTTCTTTCACTTTGTCCATCTGTTTGTGGGTGATAAGCTGCACTTAATATGATTTATGATCCCAAAGCTCTTTGCAAACTTTCCCAGAATTTTGAGGTAAAGCGACTGTCTCTATCAGATATGATGGACAGTGGAACTCCATGTCTAGTCACAATTTCTTTGATATAGATTTGAGCCAATCTTTTCAATGTATAAGTCTCTTTCATTGGTAGGAAATGTGCAGACTTTGATAGACGGTCCACTATTACCCATATTGCATCATAAGCTTTTGGAGTTCGTGGTAATTTCATGATAAAGTCCATCGTAATATGATCTCATTTCCAGATCGGTATTTCTAATGATTGTAGATTCCCATAGGGTCTCTAATGCTCTATTTTAACTTGCAAACAAGTTATGCATCGTTCTACATATCTTGCGATTTCTTTCTTGAGACCTGGCCACCAATAAAATGCCTTCATATCCTTATACATCTTGTTGGTACCTGGGTGGATGGAATAACGGGACTTGTGGCTTTCATTTAGGATGGTTTGTCGTGTACTCTCATAATTTGGTACCCATATCCGACCTTGGAAACATAATATTCCTTCCCCATTAGGTTGCATGATGGAAATTATTTTACCCACTTTTTCTGATTTCTTGTTTTCTTCCTTGATAGCCTCTGTTTGGCATTTCTGTAATTTCTTATGCAAATCTGGGTTTAAACTTATTTTCATCGCCATTGCCTTGATAGTTTCACTTTTCTCTTTACGGCTCAGAGCATCAGCTACAACATTAGCCTTTCCTGGGTGATACAAAATTTCACAGTCATAGTCATTAACTAATTCAATTCATCGTCGTTGTCTCATATTCAGATCCTTCTGGTTGAGCAAGTGTTGTAGGCTTTTGTGATCTGCATAAATTTTACACTTTGTTCCCAATAGGTAATGCCTCAAAATCTTTAAAGCAAAAACCACGGCCGCCAATTCCATGTCGTGAGTTGGATAGTGTTTTTCATGATCTTTTAATTGTCGAGATGCATATGATATGACTTTCCCTTTTTGCATCAAGACACAGCCTAAACCAACTTTGATGCATCACTATATACCACAAAGTGTTCAGTTCCATTGGGTAATGATAGTATCGGGGCGCTGCAAAGATGAT
>NW_020203396.1:0-2218 GCF_001531365.2 Cynara cardunculus var. scolymus | reverse complement strand
TTTTCACAAACAGAACTGGAGCTCCCATGGTGAAGTACTTGGCCTGATAAATCCTTTGTCTGACAAATCCTTTAATTGTGTAACCAGTTCTTTTAATTCTGATGGAGCTAATCTGTACGGTGCTTTTGCTACAGGTGCTGCTCCAGGTATTAAATCAATCCTAAATTCAATAACTCTATCTGAAGGTAGCCCAGACAAGTCTTCTGGAAAGACTTCAAAATATTCAATGACAACCGGAATTAATACTTGCTTACTCTATTCTTTCTTAGCATCAATTATGTAAGATAAAAAAACCTTGGCATTTCTTTTGGATATATTTTCTGGCTTTCATCACAGATAGCAGACTGGTATGATGATCCTGATGATCACAAGAAATTACGACTGTCCCTCTGTCAGGTAACATAATTCTAATCATCTTCTTATTACAAATGATGATGGACTTATTTTTTGCCAACCAACTCATCCCTATTATCACATCAAATTCTTTCATAGGCATGGGAAACAATCGGATGGGTAGCTCACAATCCTCAATCATGATAGTGCAGTTTTTAAACATATAACTTACAGATACTTGACCGTTAGTAGTATCAACTACTAACTTATCGTCAAGTGGCACAGAATTCATACGAGCACAAAAGGCAAACGATGGTGATACAAATGAGAAGTTTGCACCCGAGTCAAATAACACTTTAGTATGTAAGGAGTTCATGAAAAATATACCTGTTACTACATCGGGTGTAGTTTCTGCTTCATGTTTGGTCTTTTGAAAAGATCGACCCCGCACCCCACCCGTTCCTCCTCTGCCCATATTTGGTCTTCCTCGGCTTGTTGATGTATTGCTCCCCATGGTTAACTGTGGGGCTTTCAACTGTGGACAATTTGCTTTGAGGTGATCTGGAGAATTACAATTAAAACACCTTTTAATTGTTGGGCAAAATTCGACAAATGACCTGTTTCACCACATTTATAACATTTTCTTAGCTCAATCCTACATTCTCCCTGATGAACTTGATGACATCGGGGACAAGTCCTTTCCTTGAATCTTTGTATGGGCCTGTTTCCATGCTTTACAACTTTTGGTCCTTTGTATTCGGTTGATGGACCTCCCCATTTCCTCTTTTCTATTGCTTTCCCTTCTTCTTGTCTGTTCTTGTTTCTTTCTGTTACCTCCGATGCGTCAATGGTCAATGAAAATGAAGCCAGATTTGATGGTTTCAATCCCCAAATATACCTTTCCACTTTTCTAGATTCCGAGGAAATATAATGTTCTTCAAATCTTGAATATTCGATGAATTTCTCTGTATATTCCCTTACAGTTCTGTTTCCTTATTCCAATTTTAGAAAGTTTTCTTCCATTTGTCTAATGGCAGCTTTTGGGCAAAACTGCTCCTTGAATTTGTTGACAAACTCTAGCCATGTTATAGTTTGCAAAATATCTGTTCTGACTAAGGATTCTACTTCCCACCAAAATAACGCATTTGATTTCAGCACAGAGACTGCAAATCTGACTTTATCTGTTTCTGCACATCGGATGGTATTGAATACATACTCCATCTCTTTGACCAAACACATAGCTTTAATTGGATCTCTTTCTCCTGAGAAGGTTGGTGGTTTACAAGTTAGAAACATCTTTATGTCTCCCTCCCTGTTATTGAGAATTGGAATCGATGGAGTAACTTCAATTCTGCCTGTCTCTATTCTGGCAGGATTCCTCAAAATAGAAGTCAAGGTTTCCCTTAGTTTTCCTATTTCTTCAGCTAATATGTCTCTTGTTACATATTATGGGTGAGACATCCGTTTTTGATTCATATTTTCAGAGTTTGATTCTGTTTGATTCATATTAATTTGTGGCTGGCTTTTTCTGCCTCTAGTCTGCCCCTACCTCTGCCTCTACCTCTGCCTCTGCTTCTGCCCTCAGAGGTGCCAATAGGAGCAATAGGGGATTCTTCTTCATTGAGGTGGGTGATCCTTTCTGACCTTCTTGAACTACTAGCCATCTGTAGATAACAAAGTTAAAACACACATTTTTCACATTCCCAAATATAATAAAGTGTCCAAGTTCAGTTATGTACCTGTAGATTCAAAATTACATTGGCTAGATGTAATCCAAAAATACCTTACACACTGATCTCTTAACTTATTATATTTATTCCAAATGTGCTAACTATGTCTGGGACCCTAATATGCAATGAAATAGTTTAAGTCTAGGTATCATGCA
>NW_020203395.1:18016-20310 GCF_001531365.2 Cynara cardunculus var. scolymus | reverse complement strand
AGTCTCTACAACTCGTGTAGGACTAACCTTGAGATCTGAGGCATCTTCATGCTTAGACATTGCTTTTCCAGAGAGCTCTGTGACAAAAACTTTTTCAAGAAGAGACTCATTTRCAGAAGGCTCTGTGATAAAATTTGGAAAGAATTCCTGAGCCTCTGCGGACAATTTTCGTTCAAGAGGTTGACCAAAAGAATAGTTTTCTTGAGAGTCTGGTTGTCCAAACTTGGAAATTCCTATATGACCTTGTCTCATAAACCTCCTTGGAATGGAATCCTTCTTTGCAGAAGGCGAGAAGGAATAAATATAGTCTTCATAGGCAATATTTTCCATAGATAAACACGGTTTTGTGTCTGGATCAACCAACAACCTTCTCCTCTTGAAAGTGGGCTTAGTTTTAGAAATTTTGCTTCTCAAATTGTTTGAGGATCTAAAGGTATTCTCTAGAGTTTTGTTTGATTTGAAACCGGGTTTGTTAGCAAATTCCGAGAAAGCTAGACCTCTTCTGCCCAAATTGACCTTGATCTTTTTGTAAATGTTTTGAGCCTCTTGAAATTTCTTAATTTTTAGATGTCTGTCAAGCACATCCTGGTGTAAAAATTCTCTTTCTTTTTGAAAGAATTCCTTAACAGAAGTAATATTGCATTTCTCATGCTCCATCTGCCTTAACTCTTCCACCTTAATTTTTAAGTCTTTTTCAACCTTGGCAAGCTTTTGTTTTGAAGAATTTTCTATGTTTATAAACTTTGATTGCACTTCTTCGAACATTTTAAAAAATCGATTTCTTTCCTCTGTGAGCAGAATTACTTCTTTTTCACAGATAGAAAGTTTTTATTTAAGATTGAAATGCTCCAAATGGCATGAGTTGAGGTTATCAATGATCTATGTGAAAAGATCAATAGATTCAGAAGAGGAGGAAGTGGAAACCTCTTGGTCGTTTCTGTCAGAGGAGTCTGACTTGATGTCTGCCATCCCACAGAAGAGCTCGTCCTCTGTCTTCCCATGCGAGAAGACCCTTCTTTTCGTCTTCGTTAGAGGACTCGTCTGTTACTAGCTCACTCGATTGAGCTAGCAGAGACTTCTGCTGATAGTATTCAGCCTTCTTTTTATAGAAGGCTGCATCTTTAGGACCCCTCTACGGTGCCCTTGGCCCTTTAGACAAGCAGTCTGCAGCAAAGTGGCCTGATTTGCCACATTTGAAGGAGCCATCTTTAGGCTCTTCCTTCCTTTGCTCTTCAGCCCTCTGCAAGGGCTTCTGTTCCTTATCTCTTTTCTCATATCTCTCTCCCTCTGTGAATTTTCTTCGATTGAAACTTTTAAACTCTTTCCTCTCTCCACCCTTCCTGAACTCTCTGGTGATCAAGGCAAGAGTTTTCATCATCTCCATCATGGAGACTTCTTCCTCAGAGCTGTCATCACTCTCTTCAATCAAAACCTTCTTCTTCTTCTTCTTCTCTTCCTTCTGTGCCTCCTTACCCTTCCCAGAGCATCCGTCCTCTGCAACTAGAGCCAGAGGGCCATCGTAGTTCTTCTTCATCTGCAGAACTTGGGGCTCTTGGCTCTTAAGAGATCCAAACAAGTCTGCTAGAGTCCACATTTCCAGGTCTAGGGTGGCCTTCATGGACATTGTGAGGTGCATCCACTCAACCCCAAGGCTTTTTAAGAATAACGAGTTATTTTCCTCTGCCGTTCTCATGACACCATACCTCTTGTAGTTGCTGATCAACGTGTTCAGTCTCGAGTATGTGTCCAACAGGGACTCACCGTCTTTTGCCTTGAAGCTGTGATACTCATCAATGCAAATTGATCGATTGTTTTTAAGAGTTTTTTTTGCCTCCTTCAATTTGCTTCTCTAGTTCTGTCCAAATGTCCATGGACAGTTGACAATGATCGACGCACTTGAAGATTTCATTAGGTATAGCCATAATCAACAATCGTTTGCATTTACTTCCCAACTCGACCATAATTTTGTCCTCATCGCTCCAGTTCGCCTCAGAACGTGGTTCATAGTGCTCGGGAAATTCTGGTGTTGTTCCAGTTGCTGGAAACTCTAGGAATTAAATTCATGGGAACATAGGGAGGATTATAAAGAAATTCWCAGATCCTGGGATGAATACCTTCCAGAAAATTTACCATTCGCACTTTCCATTGTGGGTACTTCTCACGTATAAGTATGGGAGGTTTCGATTGGGAACCACTGCTCATAAAAGAAGTATTGGCCAGATTCGCCATTGATAGAAGAAGAAAAAGTAGGAATAAGAAGAAACTGATGAAATAGTGAAGAACAGGGTAACCTG
>NW_020203395.1:9527-17661 GCF_001531365.2 Cynara cardunculus var. scolymus | reverse complement strand
AAGAAGTTCTTCACAGAAGATAAAACTGCAGACCCTCTGTGAGCCATCCTAGAGGCTCTGCTGGATGTGACTTGAGAGCACCTGATGCCAGAGGATCATCTTCCAGAACCTCTATGATAGACAACAGAGGTTCTGTCACTCTAAACTTGTACGATTGAACATCTTCTGTTGTTGGTCCTCTGTGGTCTTCTGTGGTAGAACCTCTTCTGTCAACACTTGCAGTATTTACTTTTTCCATACTTTTACATTAAATGAAATGAGAGCTAACACTACGCGCAACTCATCTTCGAAGACATGGTGGGTTTAATCAAGAAGAAGTGCGCTACACAGAGGGGTGAGAAGTCAAAAATGAAGGCGCAAAAGAAGGCCAAAGAGGACCTCAATCATCCAAACCTTATCCTATAGAGGTTCTTTGGTCTGGTCTTTGGTGAAATGATTACAGAGAAGCTGCCCTCTGCCGAGCCTAATGCTAGATTGTATCCAATGAAGGAGTTCCACCCCACAGAGCATGAGCTAGGGTACAGAAGCCCAAGACCTTTATCAAAAGCCATGCTCAAATACCCTAGCCACAGAGATAGGAAAGAGTACAGACGTGGATACAGGAGGCCAGAGTCGGTCCCTGAAACCCCTCCACGCATAGGTATCCCCTTAGGTGAGAAAGTGCAAAAAATGAGGGTTGAGGGAAGAAGGGAGGAGCCAGCAGAGGCTAGAGAGGTGAGTGAGGACAGACCGAGAGTAGCAAGTCCCCCACTAAAGAAGACTAAGAAGACTAAGAAGACTCAGAAGGGTGTTGACTATTCTGAGAAGAAGAAAGGGAAAAAGAGACCCGCAGAAGAAGAGGGTCCAAGCAGTCCTCTGCAAAAGCCAAAGAAGAAGAATTCAAAGAAGGCCCAACCCACAGAGGTTGTGGTCACAGAGGCTGTAATCCCAGAAAGCCCTATAGAGGCTGCTCCAAAGCGCAGAAGGTTGCGCAAGGTTGTTCATGAAGAGTCCCCAACAGAGCAGATACATGATGTACTCTTACATATCCAACAAGAGTTTAAAGCGCCCACAGAGGTAGCGGATTTGGGGACAGAAGTCGTAATAGACGACGAAGAGGAAGAGTTGGAGATAGAAGAGGGAGTAAAAGATGCCGAAGGCACACTTCCTAACCCCCCTTCTAGTGCTACCCACGTTTCTAGGGACCCTGTTCTAGAGGGAACCCCTATTGAAAAAGGCGTGCACACGATGAGCCCAACCCAAACCTACCTCGCAGAGGACATTCTTTCGTCCTCTATCGAATGCACTGCCCGGGAACCACAACATACTCCAACATCCTCTCAAAAGGATGCTGGTTTTACAATAAGAGTCCAATCGCCCAAGGACTCGTCATAACCCAGAGAGGCATCTGTTGCCCCTCCACACCAGAGTGAACAACCAACTTATGCTTCAGAGGCATATGAGAGGTTCACAAAGACTGTAGGTCTAGAACGCCCAAAGTCCACACTCGATCCCTCTGCCGAGTTAGGCTCTGAACCTACTAGGCATGATATCGACAGAACACTGGTAGGCTCTCCAATTGGAGATGTTTGAGGATCCGGTGGAAGTCCCCATGCTGACATCGAAAAACCAGTCGCTGAGGGCACCTCACACTTCGAGTGACGAAAGGGGAGTTACAAACCTTCGCCACAGCGGTATTCCAGAGGTTGGACGAGTTGAAAAGCTTGTTCACCTCACAACCATCGATAGAGGCTCTTGCACCAATAACAGAGGCTCTGAAGGAGTTGACATCCACAACTTCAGAACTCAAGGCGACCCTTTCAGCCCTTCAGAGCTCTGTCCTCCACAAAGAAGATCTCACCGAAGCTTTCAGCGTTCTGTCTCTCAACCCTTCCTCAATCCAAAAGCCCAAGACAGAGTTATCAGAGGTAGCCGCCCAGTTTGGTGCTGATTTCATTTTCGCCGGCTACACAGACTATTCCACCTTCAAGGATGAGATCAAGCAGATGTTCTCCTCTGCGGTCACCTATGGCGTTGATACCAAAACCTCCAGAGCTAACATTAACCATCTAGCCACTAACAGAGAGAGCTAGACGCAATGGTTGAAGCCCTTGGAGAGGTTGTGCGGAAATACACCGACCAACTCCTCAAAGAAGCCCGAGCATCCAACCAATCTATAAGAGACTGCACAACAAAGATTGTCAAAGAGGGTGACACCTTCAGAAACAAAATCTATCGCAACATCTCCAAAATAAAGTGGGCCATAGAGATGGATATCAACACTGCCTCTGTACTTGCTGAGGAGGTCATTCAAAAGATGGAGAAGGCGGCTACCAAAATCCTGAAGCGATTGAAGAAGGCTCCCCTTATTACTTGCAAAGTAGAAGCCACTAAAATCCATGACGATCAAGGAGGTGATGACCATGATCGTCATGAGGGGGAGAAGAAGACAGAGAAGAAAGCTGAAAAGCCAAAGAAGACAACCTCTGCCAAACCACTAAAGAGAGTGGACTCTGCAGCTGCCCTGTTCTCAAAAGACAAATCTCCAGAGCCTAAGGGGAAAGGCAAGGGTAAAGCTGTAGAGGAGTCGCCACAGAAGGGGTCATGCTCTGAGATGCCAAAGGAGATAAATGAAGAAGAGTATGATGACCCTGTTAGGACCTGTAAACTCAGTTTTGATATTAATCAAATACTCTGGATGATCTTTTAAGAACAATAACAGTGCAGCGGAAACAGTATAAGAGCAAACAGAGTAATTAATCAATCAAGAACACACAGATGATGAATATGAAGAACACGAGAGAATAGCTTCAAATGATTTTCAATTGATTGAAAATATTGACAATTACAATACGGGAAGCACMYTGAATTACAAAGACCTAGCTGCTATTTATACTAGTTCCTAACGACTTTTCTGACATGACCTAGACGTGTGAAACGATCCAAGCCGTCCAAATAAAGTCGATTACAAACATAGTCACGTGAGAGGCACGTGCAGCTAAATAACCTAAGTAAAATAGGAAGAAGAGGTTCTCCACAGAAGATAAACCCGCAGACCCTCTGTAAGCCATCCCAAAGGCTCTGCTGCATAGGACTTGTAAGCTCTTGATAACAGAGGACCATTTTCTAGAACCTCTGTGAGAGACAACAAAGGTTCTGTCAATCTTGACTTGTACGAATGAACATCTTCTGTTGTTGGTCCTCTGTGGTCTTCTGTGGAAKRWACCCTTCTGTCAACACTTGCAGAAATACTTTTTCATACTTTTACATTAAATGAAATATGAGAGCAAACAATCTCCCCTAAGTATGAAAAAGTAAAAATTGACAACTTAATGCAAGAAATGACTTAATTGAAAGAATTACAAGAGGAGATAAAAATTCATCCTTTGAAAAGAATTACAAGATGAAAAATTTACAAAATTGTGTTGCTTAGGCTAAACTATTACTGAAGTTTATCCAACCGTAGAGTCTGGATAGTCGTCTACGGCATATAGCATGTCAGTCTTGATGGTTCTGTAGACATTGAAGATCCATTCTCTGAAGTTGACTTGTACTTTGATAGCTTCCAGAATGCCAGACACTTCATCCATCCTTAGATGTCCTTTGTTCACCTCTGCCAGCACTCTTTTGAATATCCACTCAAGGGTCTTCGTGGAGTACTTGTTCGCTTCTGTTGGATCAAAGAGCCTTAGGATGTCATCTTTGTCTAAGAACACAAACCTAAAAACGGGGTTGCAAACAATGGAGTTGGGATGACACCTAAGTATCCAACCTGGCCTGTTGTTCAGAGGGGTAATCTTTAGATCTGAATGGGCTAACCTCATAGCTATTTCGAAGTCCTTCTGGCTGTAATACTTCACTTGTGCGCGCATAACCTCGATAATCCTTCTGAGCGATAGAGAATAGCTTGACCTCCTCTCCATGTATTTGTTGAGAATTTTGTGCAAGAAGATAAGATCAAATACACAGAGGTTGTGGAGGTCAGCATCCGTGAATGTATAAAGATTGCCATCATCCCTCCTCACAACGTATTGAGTGTAGAGCACCGTCTTCTTCAGCAAGGTCCTTGGAGAAATTGTTTCAAGTGATGTAATCACGTGCTCTGAGAAGACTTGCTCGCGTGGCCTTGTAAGTTTAAAGAATTGAAACTTGGCAGCGGCAGAAGGTATACCTGTGAGCTCTGGATCATAAGGGGGCTCTGCGTCTACTGCAGAGTATCTCCACAGCAGAATCTCTTCCACAGTAGTAGGAGGCTCTGTGCGAACTTGTTGCATGGGAATCCTGCTCATCGATTCAAAGATTTCAAAGACCCTTCCTACTGTGGCAGACTCTGGCACTTTGGCTTCTTCTTCTTCAAGTATTGGCCTCTGGGTGGACCCCTCTGCAAGGATAGGTTTGACAGTTCCTTGCAGAGCGTTGAACGTACCCGTGGACGTTTCCTCCTTCTTTTTGGATGAGCCTTCACCTGCTCTGGGGATGGGGCCTCTGCCCTTTCTTGCTTTATCCTCTGCCAATGATACCTTTAATGCTTTGACGAGCTCTGGGTTGCTGTACCCTTCTTTGTTTATCTCCTGTGGTGTCTCTGAGCTTGACGACCCCTTCTGTGGTGTCTCCTCTACAGCTATGCCTTTGCCTTTCCCCTTAGGCTCTGGTGCTTTTTCTTTGCCTTTTGAGAACAAGGCAGCTGCATAGTCCACTATCTTGAGTGGTTTGGCAGAAGTCTTCTTCTTGGGCTCTTAAGCCGTCTTTTCCGCCTTCTTCTCCCCCTTATGATGATCATGGTCATCACCTCCTTGATCGTCATGGTGTTTGGTGGCTTCTGCCTTGCAATTATCAAGGGGAGCCTTCTCTAGTCTCTTTAAAATTTTAGTGGCCGCCTTCTTCATTTTCTTGATCACCTTTTCAGCAAGCACAGAGGCGTGGCTTACGTCAATCTCTGTCAACCACTTCAACTTTGAGATGATTTGATAAATTTCGCTTCTGAAGGAGTCACCCTCTTTCACGAGTTTTGAAGTGCAATCTCTGATGGCTTTATTGGAGGCTCGGGCCTCTATGAGAAGTTGATCTGTGTGTTTGCTCATGATATCTCCTAGGGCTTCAACCATCGCATCTAGATCTCTGCGAGTGGCTAGATGGTTGATATTTGCCCTGGAGGATATGGTGTCGATGCCGTAGGTGACCCCAAAGGAGAACTTGTTCTTGATCTCGTCCTTGAACATGGAATAGTCTGTGTAGCCGGCAGAGATGAAATCAGCAGCAAAATGGGCAGCCACCTCCGATAGCTCTGTCTTTAGCGTCTGGATCGAAGAGGGGTTGAGTGATAGAGAGCTAAAGGCTTTGGAGAGGTCATCTTTTTATAGGATAGAGCTCTGAAGGGTTGAAAGAGTTGTCTTGAGTTCTGCAGTTGTAGAGCTCAACTTCTTCAGAGCCTTTGTGATGGGGGCGAGATCCTCTGTCGTTGTGCGCGAGATGAACAAGCTTTTCAACTTGTCCATCTTTTTGAATACCTCTGTGGCGAAGGTTTGTAGCTCCCCCTTCGTCATATAAGTATCCTGGGATCCTAGATCACCAACACATGGTGACCTAGTAGCCTTGGAGTGTGAGGCGCCCTCAACGACTGGTTTGACATAGTCTGCTTGGGGACTTCCACCAGATCCTCGGACTTCTCTGTGAGGAGAGCCTACCGGTGTTCTATCGATATCATGCCTTGTAGGTTCAGAGCCTAACATGGCAGAGGGATCGAGTGTGGACATTGGGTGTTCTAGACCCTCTATCACGGTGACTCTCACATATGCCTCTGAAGCATATTCTGGTTGGTCACTCATGTGTGGAGAGGCAACAGATGCCTCTCTTGGTTGTGCCGAGTCCTTGGGTGATGGGACTCTTGTAGTAAAACCAACATCCTTTTGAGAGGATGTAGGAGTATGAGGTGGTTGCCCGGCTGTGAGATCGACAGATGACTGAAGAATGTCCTCTACGAGGTTAGCTTGGGTTGGGCTTGGTGTGTGCGCGCCTTTTTCAATATGGGATCCCTCTAGAACAGCGCCCCTAGTAGCATGGGTAACACTGGGAGAAGGGCTAGGATGTGTACCTTTGGTATCTTTTTCTCCCTCACCTAACTTCATCTCTTCTTCTTCTTCTTCGTCTAAGACGACCTCTGTCCCCAACACTGTCACGTCTATTGGCGCTTTGAATTCTTGTTGAATATGGAACAGAACGTCTTGGATCTGTTCTGTTGGGGACTCCTCTTGAACGACCATGCGCAACCTTCTGCGCTTTGGAGTAGCCTCTGCGGGTTGGGCCTTCTTTGATTTCTTTTTCTTTAGCTTCTGCAGAGGACTACTTGGGCCCTCTTCCTCTGCGGGCCTCTTCTTCTCCTTCTTCTTCACAGAAGAGTCGACACCCTTCTGTGTCTTCTTAGTCTTCTTGGGTGGGGGACTTGGTATTCTAGGGCCTGCCTCACTCACCTTTCCAGCCGCTTCTGGCTCCTCCATTCGTCCCTCTACCCTCATTTTTTGTACACTCTCACCTAGGGGGATTCCTACGCATGGAGGGGTTTCAGGGACCGGCTCTGGCCTCCTGAATCCACGTCTATAGGATTTCCTATCTTTATGACTATGGTACCTGAGCATGGCTTTTGATAGTGGTCTGGGGCTTCTGTACCCTTGCTCATGCTCAGTTGGATGGAACTCCTTGAAAGGATATAGCCTCGCGTTAGGCTCGACAGAAGGTAGCTTTGCTGCGATCAAATCCCCAAAGATGAGGCCAAAGAACCTCTGTAGAATGAGGTTTGGATGGTTGAGGTCTTCCTTGGCCTTCTTCTGCGCCTTGACCTTGGACTTTTCTCCCCTCTGTGTCGCGCATTTCTTTTTGATCAATCCAACCATATCTTCAAATATAAGCTGTACGTAATCGAGAGGCAGGTTGAAGTAAATCCCATATACGATTGAGAGCATTGCATGGGAGGTCTGGTCGTGGCTTCCAACCTTCCTTGTCAAGCAGCAGTTTACGATTGAGAACAGAGTATTCCAGATAGGAGGAAGTCCTTTGCGCTTGAACTGTGTTCTTTTGACATTTTGGGTCGCATACGAACGGAATTCAAGGAATTGAATTAATTCCTCATCTGTCGGGGTTGCAGCAAAAACATCCAAATTAAGATTTTCCAGTGTGGGTAAATGAAGAGCTGTTCGAAGTTTTTCCACATTAAGTTCCATTGGCACTAAGGAATTGGGTTATGTATGACTCAGGTGTTGGTTTGGTGGTAGACAGGGCATAGTATAGAGGATGGTTGCGAAGAATTTCTAATAGGGGGAAAGTAAAATCAGGGAAACCTGTTTGTGAAGGAACAAAGTAGTAGTTGTTGGGCTTTTTCACAAGCACGACCTTCTCGTATCGATTTTGAACGAAAGATAAGGCGTGAGACATTAGAGCTTGGGCCTGTGTTACTTCATTGTCACTCAAAACGTTGACGGACTGAGCTGAGGCTGAGGAGGAAGAAAATTTTTGCAGGTTTGTATTAACGCTCAAGAAATTTCAGGTTCTCTGGAGAAGAAAGAGTATTGTAAAGGTTTTTCATTTGGGGGGGAAAAGGGTATTTATAGTGAGGAATTTTGAATTGAACCGTTTATTTTGACGAAAGGTCGTGATGAGTGGTTTTGGGTTGAAACGGCTCAAAAGTATGACACACCGTGTTGGGAAGACGCGCGATTGATGACGTGCGCCCCTATTTTTGACACGTGCATGGTAAGTTCTAACCCTTATCCACAGAACCACGCACACCATATCAATAAACAAGAACTATTAAGAGAGTTCTATCAGAGGCCTAAGGGTAACAGAGCCTTTGTGATCTGTGCCGGGCCTTCTAATATGTTACACCTTTACCTAAATGGTTTGAAAATCCACAGAGAGATGAGTACTTGCTCAGCTCAAACTCACAGAGCCTCTGTTAGAAGCGCCAGAGGTTCTGATGAGTTGACCTCTGAGAACAAGATACTTCAAAAATTTTGGCACCTTCTGTGGTTGATTTTCATTTCAAAAACTCCCCCTCTGAGCCAGCTTTCTGGCTCCCCCTCGAATAAAAAACCATATAAAATCCTAAGAAGAAGTATCGACAGAAGATCCGTTCAAAGAGCCTCTGTAAGTGATCACAGAGGAT
>NW_020203395.1:0-6450 GCF_001531365.2 Cynara cardunculus var. scolymus | reverse complement strand
ACGTACGAGACTTGGTTCATCTTTATCTTCACCTTCTGGTTTCCACCAAAGGCTACAGAGCCTCCTTCTTGCTTTAAATAAGAGGACGAGTGAACCATTACGTACCGGATGCCAAGATCATAGGATTCCATATTCAAATCACCATATTATACCATACCATTGTTGCTCAATACAGCAAGGAGACAGGTTCAACGACCAAATATATTCAACAACGTTAGAATTCCAATAAATATCAAGAACCAAGAGATCAAATAGGTATACATAACGAAGACAGTGCATCACCCCGTTCTTCAGCTCCCGGGCTCATGCCAAAGTCCGAGTCAGAATCATACATTACGGGAAACCTCGCACTGCCCGCCTTCCTCTAYCGRGTATGTGCCAAGGTTCCCTACTCATTGCTCTTCCTCCTTTCTAAGCATTGAGTATTCACAACCGTAGAAAGTCTCACCCGTCCAGCCCAGGATCTTGACTTCATCATAAACTTCCGGTGTACCACACGGAGTAGTACCCGTACTATGGCATACAATTCAAGGAAAAAAACCACGTGTCCGGATTCAGAAAGCAAACCGATGTACCGAGATAGTAATAAGGAATTGTTAGGACCTGTAAATTCAGCTTTGGTATTTGGACTCTTACTCTGAATGATCTTAGGACGATTACAGTGCAGCGGAAACAATGATAAGAACAAAACAGAGTAATTAACCAAGAACACACAGCTTAATATGAAGAATATGAACGCAATAGAATAGCTTCAAAGGTTTTTCAATTAATTGAAAATATAGACGATTACAATACGGAAGCACACAGAATTACAAAGGCCTATACTAGTTCCTAACGACCTTTCTGACATGACCTAGACGTGTGATATCATCCAAGCCGTCCAAATAAAGTCGATTAAAGACCTAGTCACGTGAGAAGAATGTGCAGCTAACAACCTTTGAAAAACAGCAGAACAGGATCTTCACAGAAGACGAATCCGCAGACCCTCTGTGAGCCATCTCAGAGGCTCTGCTATAGTAGACTTGTATGATCTTATTGCCAGAGAACCATTTTCCAGAACCTCTGTGAGAGACAACAGAGGTTCTATCATTCTTGACTTGCACGATCAAACAGCTTCTGTTGCTGGTCCTCTGTTGTCTTCTGTGGAAGATACCCTTCTGTCAACACTTGCAGAATACTTTTTCATACTTTTACTTGAAGTAAATAATAGAGCTAACAATCTCCCCCTAAGTATGAAAAAGTAAAATTGGACAAATGATTGCAAGAAATGACTGAATGAAAGAATTACAAGAGGAGATTAAACTCATCCTCTAAAAAGAATTACAAAATTGAAAGAATAGAAAAAATTGTTGCTCAGGCCTATACTATTATAGAAGATTAGTCCACAGTAGAGTCTGGATAGTCATCTACGACAAATTGCAGATCTGACTTGATGGTTTCGTAGACCTTGAATATCCACTCTCTGAAGGAGACTTGAACTTTAATTGCTTCCAGAATACCAGACACTTCATCCGCCCTTAGATGCCCTCTGTGCACCTCTGCTGCCACTTGGTTGAACACCCACTCAAGAGTCTCTGTCGCATATTTGTTCACCTCTGTTGGATCAAAGAACCTTAGAATGTCATCCTTGTCCAAGAACACAAAACCAAAGACGGGATTGTGGACAATAGTGTTGGGATGACATCTAAGTAGCCAACTTGGCCTGTTCTTCGGAGGGGAAATCTTAAAATCTGTTTGAGCCAACCTCATCACGATATCAAAGTCCTTCTGGCTGTAGTATTTCACTTGAGCGCGCATCACCTCAATCAGCCTTCTGAGGGAAATCGAATAGCTTGACCTCCTCTCCATGTAYTTGTTAAGAATTTTGTGCAAGAAGATAAGGTCAAATACGCAGAGGTTGTGGAGGTCAGCATCTGTGAACGTGTATAGGTTGCCGTCATCCCTCTTCACCACATATTGAGCATAAAGSACGKTMTTCTTYAKCATAGTCCTTGGAGATATGGTTTCAAGGGAAGTTATCACGTGCTCTGAGAAGACCTTCTCGTGTGGCCTTGTAAGTTTTGAGAAGTGAAACTTTGCAGCTGCAGAGGGTATACCTATAAGCTCTGGGTCATAAGGGGGCTATGTATCCACGGCAGAGTAACGCCACCGCAGAATCTTCTCCACTGTGGTTACGGGTTCTGTGCGCACTTTCTGCGTAGGAATCTTGCTCATAGAATCAAGTATCTCAGAAACCCTCCCCATTGTGGCAGATTCTGGTATTCTGGTTTCTTCTTCTTCTAGAATTGGCCTCTGGGTGGACCCCTCTGGTAGGATTGGCTTGACAGTTCCTACGAGAGCGTCGAACGTACCCGTGGACGTTTCCTCCTTCGCCATCTTGGAGGAAGAGCCTTCTCCAGCTCTGAGGATGCAGGCTCTGTCCTTTCTTGCTTGTGCCTCTGCCAAAGACGCCTTTAACGCTCGAACTAGGTCTGGGTCGTCATACTCTTTTTCATTTATCTCCTTTGGTGTCTCAGAGCTTGACCCCTTCTGTGGCGACTCCTCTACAGCTTTACCCTTGCCTTTCCCCTTAGGCTCTGGAGATTTATCTTTTGAGAACAGGGCAGCTGCAGAGTCCACTATCTTTAGTGGTTTGGCAGAGGTTGTCTTCTTAGGCTCTTCAGCTTTCTTCTCTATCTTYYTYTCCCCCTCATGACGATCATGGTCATCACCTCCTTGATCGTCATGGATTTTGGTGGCTTCTACTTTGCAAGTAACAAGGGGAGCCTTCTTCAATCGCCTTAGGATTCTGGTAGCCGCCTTCTCCATTTTCTCGATTACCAACTCAGCGTTCACAGAGGCGTTGCTTATATTGATATCTGTGGCCCACTTCATTTTAGAGAGGCTACGATAGCTTTCGCTTTTGAAGGAGTCACCCTCTTTGACGAGCTTTGAAGTGCAGTCTCTAATTGATTGGTTGGAAGCTCGGGCTTCTTTGAGGAGTTGGTGTATATATTTACGCACGAGCTCTCCTAGGGCTTCAACCATTGCATCTAGCTCTCTGCGAGTGGCTAGATGGTTGATGTTTGCTCTGGAGGATTTGGTATCAACGCCATATATGACTACAGAGGAGAACATCTTATTGATCTCATCCTTGAAGGCGGAGTAGTCTGTGTAGCCGACGGAGATGAAATCAGCAGCAAACTGGGCGGCTACCTCTGATTACTCTGTCTTCAGATTTTGGATTGAGGAAGGGTTGAAGACAGAGCACTGAAGGCTTCTGTGAGGTCATCTTTATGAAGGACAGAGCTCTGAAGGGCTGAAAGAGTCGCCTTGAGTTCTGAAGTTGTAGATGTCAACTCCTTCAGAGCCTCTGTGATTGGAGCAAACGCCTCTGTCGACGGTTGAGAGGTGAACAAGCTTTTCAACTCATCCAACCTCTAGAATACTGATGTGGCGAAGGTTTCAAACTCCCCCTTCGTCACATAGGCATCCTTGGAACCTAGATCACCAACACATGGTGACCTAGTAGCCTCGGAGTGTGAGGCGCCCTCAACGACTGGTTTTTCGAAGTTAGCTCGAGGACTTCCACCGGATCCTCGAACATCTCCTTTTGGAGAGCCTACCAGTGTTCTGTCGATATCTTGCCTAGTAGGTTCAACTCGGGAGAGGGATCGAGTGTGGACTTTGGGCATTCTAGACCCTCAGTCTCTGTGACTCTCGCATATACCTCTGAAGCATACTTTGGTTGGTCACTCAAGTGTGGAGAGGCAACGGATGCCTCTTTGGGTTGTGACGAGTCCTTGGGCGATTGGACTCTTATTTTAAAACCATCATCCTTTTGAGAGGAAGTTGGAGTATGTTGTGGTTCCCGGGCAGTAGATTCGACAGAGGATGAAAGAATGTCCTCTGCGAGGTTAGCTTGGGTTGGGCTCAGCGTGTGCACGCCTTTTCAATAGGGGATCCCTCTAGAACAGGGTCCCTAGAAACATGGGTTGCACTGGGAGGGAGCTAGGATGTGTGGCTTCGGCATCTTTTACTCCCTCTTCTATCTCCAACTCTTCCTCTTCATCGTCTAATATGACCTCTGTCCCCAAATCAGCTACTTCCGTAGGCACTTTAAACTCTTGTTGAATTTGGAAGATAACATCTTGTATCTGCTATGTTGGGGACTCCTCGTGAACCACCTTGTGCAACTTTCTACGCTTTGGAGCAGCCTCTGCAGGGCTTTCTTGTATCACAGCCTCTGTGACCACAACCTCTGCGGGTTGGGCCTTCTTTGATTTCTTCTTCTTAGGCTTTTGCAGAGGACTGCTTGGACCATCTTCTTCTGCGGGTCTCTTCTTCCCTTTCTTCTTCTCAGAAGAGTCAAAACCCTTCTGAGTCTTCTTAGTCTTCTTAGGTGGGGGACTTACTACTCTAGGTCTTTCCTCACTCACCTCTCTAGCCTCTGCTGGCTCCTCTCTTCTTCCCTCTACTCTCATTTTTTTCACTTTCTCACCTAATGGGATACCTATACGTGGAGGGGTTTCAGGGACCGGCTCTGGCCTCCTGTATCCACGTCTGTACTCTTTCCTATCTCCATGGCTAAGGTATTTGAGCATGGCTTTCGATAGAGGTCTGGGGCTTCTGTACCCTAGCTCATGCTCTGTGGGATGGAACTCTTTCAACGGATACAACCTCGTATTTGGTTCTGCAGAGGGCATCTTCTCTGCTAGCATTTCCCCAAAGACCAGACCAAAGAACCTCTGTAAGATAAGGTTTGGATGATTGAGGTCCTCTTTGCCTTCTTTTGTGCCTTTACTTTTGACTTCTCACCCCTCTGTGTAGTGCACTTCTTCTTGATTAAACCCAGCATGTCTTCGAAGATGAGTTGTGCATAGTCGAGGGGCAGGTTGAAATATATTCCATACACAATGGAAAGCATGGCGTGAGAGGTTTGGTCATGACTGCCGACCTTTCCTGTTAGACAGCAGTTCACTATCGAGAATAGAGTATTCCAGATTGGGGGAAGGCCTTTTCTTTTAAACTGAGTCCTTTTCAAATTTTAGTCTTGAAAGAGT
Organism: Cynara cardunculus var. scolymus; assembly: GCF_001531365.2. Classification (NCBI taxonomy): domain Eukaryota; kingdom Viridiplantae; phylum Streptophyta; class Magnoliopsida; order Asterales; family Asteraceae; genus Cynara; species Cynara cardunculus. The sequence goes on along the minus strand of NW_020203395.1, from coordinate 1,408 downwards.
AGGAATGAAATTCAAGAAATTGAATTAGTTCATCGTCTGTTGGGGTTGGGGCGAAATCATCCAAATTGAGAGATTCCAAGGAGGGTAGGTGCAGGGCTGTTCGAAGGGTATTCACATTAAGTTCCATTGGCACTAGAGATTTGTTGATTGGGTGAGAAGCATAACCAACGATGCTTAAACCAGAGTTGCCCAAGGTAGTGATATAAGAGCTTAGTAAGAATTGGGTAATGTATGTTTCAGGTGTAGGTTTGGTGGCTGAAAGAGCATAGTACAAAGGATGGTTGCGAATAATTTCAATGAGGGGATAGGTGAATTCAGGAAAGCCAGATGAAGAAGGAGCAAAGAAATAATTATTGGGTTTCTTGACTAGAACAACTTTCTTGTATCGATTTTGAAATAGAGCGTGAGAAGTTAGGGCTTGGGATTGGGTTACCTCGTTGTCGCTTGAGACATTAACAGATTGAGCGGAGGCTGAAGATGAAGACATAGGTGCAGGTTTTTAGTGAAGCTCGAAATTTTGCAGGTTCGTCGGAGAAGAAGGATATTATAAAGGTTTACGTTTTGGGGGGAAGGGGTATTTATAGTGAGGGATTTGAATTGAACCGTTTATTGGGAGAAATAACGTGGTGAGTGGCTAAAGGGTGTGACAAATCAAAACTATGACACGTTGTGTTGGGAAGATGCGCGATTGATGACGTGCGCCCCCGATTCTGACACGCGCGTGATTAGCTTTAACCCTTATCCACAGAACCACGCACACCATATCAATAGACAAGAACTATAAGAGACTTCTGTCAGAGGCCTAAGGGTAACAGAGCATCTGTGATATGTGTTGGGTCTTCTAATATGTTACACCTTTATTTACCTAAACGGTTTGAAAATCCTCAGAGAGATGAGTACTTGCTCAGTTCAAACCCACAGAKCCTCTGATAGAAGCGTCAGAGGTTCTGATGAGTTGACCTCTGAGAACAAGATACTTCAAAACTTTTGGCACCTCCTGAGGTTTTGATTTTCATTTCAAAAACTCCCCCTATGAACCAGCTTCCATGGCTCCCCTCAAACTAAAAACCATTTAAAATCCTAAGAAGAAGTATCTACAGAGGATCCGTTCAAAGAGCCCCTGAGAGCTATCACAGAGGATCTGTGATGAAAAAAACATTTTTGCTTCTTTAAAAGGTTTTATTCTTTTTAAAACACATACTCCCCCTCAAACCTTGCAAGTCTCTGCAAGTTAAACCTGTTAACTATGAAATCAAGTGAATGTTAATTAAGAAATTAAAGCCATATACAAAATGAGTTTTAAAAAGTAAAACTATATACAAAAGGAGATTATTCAAATACAAAAAAATAATAAATAATAAGACATTCAACATCTAGAACTCTGGACATGTCATTCCTATTTTCTCAA
>NW_020203394.1:13971-20645 GCF_001531365.2 Cynara cardunculus var. scolymus | reverse complement strand
CCAATATAAGGCATTAGATTTGAGCATAGATATTGCAAATCTAACCTTATCTTCTTCAGAACACCTACTAGTGTTAAATATTGATTCAATTTCTTTTACCCAGCACATTGCTTTAACTGGATCTCTTTCTCCTGAAAAGGTTGGAGGTTTACACATAAAAGTCCCCTCAACATAATTAGACCATTCCTCAACATAAAAGTCCCCTCAACATAATTAGACCATTCCTCCTTAACAATCTTCAAGAAATCCAGGTGCTCAGCCATAAAAGTATCAAATTTAATCCCATACCTCGTTTTCCGTAAACCGCCTTTAAAAGAAAGAACCACCGGTGAATGATCCGAAAGTCCGGCAGGATGGAAATGAACAGTAGCATCATGGAATTTAGAAGTGAATTCTGCATTAGCCATAGCCCTGTCAAGTTTTCGCATGATTCCCCCTTCAGAATTTCGGCTTTTGATTCCAAGAGAAATGAACACCAGTATATTGCATATCAAAAATTTCGACATCCTCCACACACGCAAAAAAATCGGACATATCAATATTACGGCGTGAAGACCCTCCAAACCCATCATAAGGTTATAACATGGAGTTGAAATCTCCCATTACTATCCAGGGATTGGAACCAATCAAGACTTTAAATTTCCTTAACCCCGACCACAAGTTCCTTCAGAAGTGCATGCATTTGCACCATAGACCAAAGACAGAAAGAAAGCATCTTGACCACCTCTTAATAACACTTTACAGTTCAGGAATTGATTCTGAACCTCCATAGCCATTACATCTAAAATACGGGAATTCCAAGCAAGGATCAACATGTACCCGACTCACACACAGTTTGATTAGAAATCCAAGCCCACCGACCAAAAAGCTTGGCACACACACTTTCAAGAGAGTCCTTAGACACATGAGACTCAATAATTGCACACAAACTAAGATCATTACAATGAATAAAAGTCTTGACCTCATTTTGCTTTATCGGAGAATTGAGTCCCCGGATATTCCAAGTTGCAAATTTTAGMATGATGAAGAGGCCTGGTCAAACCCTTGCTCCCTCCTGTTCATATTCAAAGTGTTCGCAACAGGATCTTTATCCATGATTACTTGGTGATCAACAAGATTTTCCTCCTCATCTAACTGCTCCAGAACTCCATATTTGTTGGGGGCTACCACAAGGTCTAACAAAACCCCCCTTCTTGGCATCCGAAAGTTTTTGACCACATAATCAATAAGAGGGGTGGGAGTAGGCCGAGGATGGGACGAAGAGTTTATAGATTGAGAAGAAGAAGACCCAGAACCAACATTACCTGTGTCTTTTGAAGTATTCTTCATAATCGCACTTGTTGGAGCAACGTCATTAGTACCATTATTCTTTATTTCCAACAGACCCGCATTCGAGGTGCTTGCTCTCACATCCACCGGACGAACAAGATTTGTGGCAATCTCAGGTTCTTTACCTTTGGCCTCATTTCCAATTTTCGGTCGCCAATGCTTTTTCTCCACTCTGATAAATCCATCAGCGTCTTTCCTCCCATCAACTTGCTTACCTTTTTTCATATTAGGAGCTTTAACACAAGTAGAAATTTTATGACCAAAAACCTGACAATGTGAACATTGGATCGGTTCCCAAATGTATTCAACTTGGATTTTCACTTGTTCGACATCACCACCATTGAGATTCGGGATTTCAACATCAATAGACCTTTTYAACTCTCCCACAGACCAAACCTCAACTAAGACCTTAGCAAAACCCGGCCGTCCCCAAGCTTTTTCACACATGGATGCAGTACAAGCATCCATCTGTTTCGGTACTCMCAAAACACTTGCAATRCGACTAACACCCTCCTTGTTAAAAGCAACCAACGGAATATTATGTAATTTCACCCATAGGGGACAGGAAGTGTGTTCCGGTTTCCTAAACCCCTTAGAGGGATCCCAACGATAAACAAAAAGAGGAATACCACGTATCATTAACGGCCCAGCTTCAATAGCCTGGTCACACCCTCCAACATCATTAAATTTAAAAAAGAAAATCCCATTCTCATTTAACATTGCGTCATTAAARCCATATTTTCCCCAAGCCGATCGAACAAAATTTTTTACAATAGGGAACGGAATACGAGGGCCCAGAAAATATCCATACAGAACCGAATTATAAGCTTTAGTAGCCTCCTTAGCCATTTCAATTGGAATTTTCACACTAACATCCTTTTTATCAGCCAACGGATAAAATTGGAGATCCATGGCTACCGAATTGCCCATCGCTTTCACAAAATTTAATTTCTACGTACCACTAGAATTATCACCTCGAGAAGTAAGCCTTTCAAAAACGGAAATTCTGCTTGGATCATTAGTAGAAGGGGCCAAATCATCACCCATTTCCTTCACACACACTAAGAAGCCGAGGTGCTGAAACTAACGTTTAGCGCCCTTAATAATATAGACGAAGACCACGGAGACTGAGGTGCTGAATATCTATAAAGGGTATTCAACGAAAGAGACAAAGACCCCGGAAACACTTAGTATGTATTAAGAAACAGGAAATAACTGCTCCACATAAACAGCAACCAAACCGCAGCAAAAGAACCAAACTACTAGCCACACAAAGAACAAACAGCAAATAATCACCCTTACCTCGAATCACAAACTCAAACAACAGCGAATGAGCTTAATACCGAAATCTCAGAAGAAGCTGTACCCAAATCATCAATCGAAACAGCAAACCAGCGAAGAAGACAGCTAGAATACCAAACCAAAACCAGCAGACCCACTCAGGTACACAGTAACCAGTAGCAAATGCAACAAAGCAGAAGTAGCAGTAGTCCGTTAACAATAATAATCAACAGCACACAAGACAGCAGAAACCTTAAACGAAACAACCAAAAGGATGGTAGCCAACAGCAGCAGCAGTAAGATTGAATGTAAACCAAAAACGGATCACATAAAATCATACACCAGCTATTATCCAAAATAAAGAAACCGGAACAACAAGGACAAGCAGCACCAAGGAAACGTTCTTCAAACAGAAAACACAGCCACCATAGGGAGTCGCAAACGAACAAAGTCAAAACCCTAGTGGGGTTATCAAAATAGATCGCATGTAGAAAGAAACCCTAATACCACGGTCGAGACACAAGCAGCAGGTGTAACCGGCAAACCTTAGCCGCAACAGATCACAACAGCCAAACCAAAATGAATAGAAAAAGAACGGGCTTACCAACAGAAGAACAAACCGAATGGAAACAGAAACCCTAGGGAACAGCCGGAATGAAACAGCAACATGGAAAACCCTAAAAACCTCCTCCTTCGATAGCGTTTCACGAGCAAGCAGAAAGAAACATATCCAATCGTAAACAAACAGCCACAAATCCCGAACACACTCCTAAGATCAACCAGCAGAAACCCTAGGGAGTGCAGCCGGAACGAAACAGCAAACTCGAAGTAGGAAAAGAAACCCTAAAACCTCCTCCTTCGGTAGCGAGTCACGAGCAAGAAGAAAGAAACATATCCAATCGAAAACAAACAAACAGCCACAATGATCACGAACACACTCCTATGATCAACGCAACAAGCATTCAACCCTCATTCAAGATCGTCATCTAGAGAGCAAAAGTCAACGTGGTCTTCTTCTTATCCAAACACGCTTAATGGGTATAATCGGCTTATCCAGTTGCATTTATTGGTTGAGGAACCAATTTTCATCTAAATTACCGTAGAGTTATTATGAAAGTCATGACCATTTATGAATCTGTAGGACAACAAGTGAATAAGGGGACCAAAATCACTCCACGTGTCTTCCCAAGCGTGCGTAGATATACCATTACCCACATTTGAAATGAAAAATCGTCTGCAATGTGGTCTTAACTCTAAAAGGTTCCGGACAAATTATGACCTAGTTTGACTCATCTTGACCAAATTGGACCTTTTAAGGAGAAATAGGTCCGTTATATCCACAAACACCAAATGGAAATGTCTGACCAAAATTTAGAATAAACCGGACCAGCGTTGACCACTTTTGACTTTTTCTCTCTAGGATGGTATAACACCCCACAATTAATACTAACATGTATTATATGTCAACCACATCTGATATCCAAACTATGTATTGTTTACTAAATATGTGCTAACAAAAACTTTGTTTAAATACATTTATATGCATCTAAATATCATCGTTTAAACTTTCCCCTTGCCTTTGTCTTGTGATGTATGATGACCTGCAAAACAGGTTAGTCCAACAACTGAGCATTAGACCCAAAAGGTCTAGTGAGTGTACAAATCTCAATACAAATAACTAACATTCCAAATTAACGGTTTAAATTCAAGTTTGTACAGACACAAGCATTTTATCTATATTTATTATAGATTCTTTTTCTCTTGCGGCTACTCCGCCGTTTTATATCTCTCACGATTACACCGCCATTACATTTCTATCGCGGTTACACCGCCATTATGTAACGCCCCAACCCACACATTGCATGTAATACATATTTCATACAAAAGAAATACATTTCATATACCATTCAGGTCCCTTAGTACAAGAACTAACATGACCAAATACAAGGTCCAAAAATTCAAAATACATATCTTGCACTAATCAAACAAAACTATTCATCAAAAGCAACTCCTCATCCAAAATGCATATAAGAAAAACATTACATCTTTCCCTTTTGCTTACCTTCTGCACCTCCTGCAATACATATTTAAAATCACAAAACGAGGGTTAGACCGAGAGGTCTAGTGAGATACCCTATTCATGTCATTGCAGGGTGAAGGATCACTAAAACCTTTTTGAAAACAACTATTCATATACAACAATTATATGAACACATAAAACTTAATACCAGATCATTTTCCACTTTTCAAGCTAACCACTTAGCTATTCAAATTTCATACCTTTGAACCAATCGGGTTCCATACAATGCCACTTTTTAAACCTTTTCTCATCAAACGAGGTTTAAACAAAGTTTCAGGTCAAATCTGTTCATTTCTTCTCAATAACATCCAGACTATTATTTCAAATAAGAACCTTGATCCTAAATCTTTAAATCACAAAGAAACAAAAATTCCAGACCACGGTAGTCTTAAAGGATATAATAGAAAGAGTTATATAATACCACATACATACAAGTGCCACCCTTATATCAAATGTACACCTCTCCTTGATATGCCACCCTTATCCCATGGTACACCTCTCCTTGATATGTCACCCTTATTTCTTCATCAAAACAATTTATAAAAATAATTCCAAACAGACTGCAGCCATTGGAATTATTATCCGTCCAAGATCATTTATATCAAAACTTCATTTTATGATAAAATAACAATTTTTATCAAAAAACAAGGTACATCTGAAATCCGGTCAACCATAACTTAACCGGATTTCTTCTCCGGTCAACAATCCGGTTAACAAATCGTATAAACTTTGTCCGGTTTAATATATAGAAATAAGTCCAAGTTTGTCCGGATAACAATTCTGTCCCGGAATTCCTTTAATCAAAAAGCCATGGGTATTCTGATCTCATCTTTGATTCTAGTTCCCATGTTGCTTCTGGTCCTTTGTGAAACTTCCACTGAATTTTAACCAGACTTATCTCTTTGTTTCTTAACACCCTGATTTTTCTGTCAATTACGGCTTCTGGTGTTTCCACAAAATTCAACTTACTGTCTAATTGAATCTCTGGCAATGGTATAGCTAGATTCGGATCAGCCAAACATTTATGTAGATTCGATACATGAAAAGTGTTGTGAATCCGACTCAGCTCTTCTGGCAGCTCTAACTGATATGCTACCGGTCCAATTCGTTTACATATTCTAAACGGTCCTATATACCTCGGACTGAGCTTTCCTTTCTTTCCAAATCTGATAACACCCTTCCATGGCGAAACTTTTAACATTACAAAATCACCGATATATAAAAATAATTCCAAATAGACCGCAGCCATTGGAATTATTATCCGTCTAAGATCATTTATATCAAAACTTCATTTTATGATAAAATAACAATTTTTATCAAAAACACAAGGTACATCTCAAATCCRGTCAACCATAACTTAACCGGATTTCATCTCCGGTCAACAATCCGGTTAACAAATCGTATAAACTTTGTCCGGTTTAATATATAGAAATAATTCGAAGTTTTTCCGGATAACAAATCCGGTCAATACCTTATCCAAAGCTTTGCCCGATTTAGCACTTAAAATATATTTCAACTTTATCCGGATACAAGTCCGGTCAACACCTAAATCAAAACTTGATCGATTTAAGAATTAAAATAATTTCAACAACTTGTCCGGATAGAAGTCCGAACAACACTTCACACAACCCTTGACCGATTTAATAATATCCGGACAGTACACCGATCAAGGCTTGTCCGATTTAAGAACAATCCGGACAATACACCGAAGTCCGATTTAACACTTATTCGGTCACTCTTTGTCCGGATAAAACTTTAAACATAAGGTATGGTTTCAATCCAAATAATAAACAACATTCAACTAAAAACCAGTATAAATATCATGCAAAAGTTTAGAAACCACTCACCTTAATAAGCTTTTGAAACCAAATACTTGAAATCAACCCTTTTTAAATCCGACACTTGCAATCCGGCCAACTCTTCTCTTTTTAAATAGCACAACTTTCTCAAAAGAGCAAGAAGAAGCAAATGAAGAGGCTAAGCC
>NW_020203394.1:7742-12801 GCF_001531365.2 Cynara cardunculus var. scolymus | reverse complement strand
ATAGAAATAATTCCAAGTTTGTCCGRATAACAAATCCGGTCAATACCTTATCCAAAGCTTTGCCCGATTTARCACTTAAAATATATTTCAACTTTATCCGGATACAAGTCCAGTCAACACCTCAATCAAAACTTGATCGATTTAAGACTTAGAATAATTTCAACAACTTGTCAGACACTGTTCCACATATCAAGCTATATCTCTTTTCAATCATGGCCACCAATAAAAAGGTTTTAAATCTCGATACATCTTACTGGTGCCTGGATGGATAGAGTATCGGGATTTATGACTTTCATTTAATATCATACTTTGGATATTTCCAAAATATGGCACCCAAATTCGTCCTTGAAAGCACAAGTCCTTCATCATTTTGTTCCAAGGTTGAGATTATTTTACCCAACTTTTTTGTTTTAACAAATTCTTCTTTCACAGCTTCTTGTTGGCACTTCTGAATTTCTTTACGAATATCAGGGATCAAATTCATTCTCATGGCTACAGTTTTAATGGTTCCACTCCTTTCCTTACTGCTCAAAGCATCAGCCACTACGTTAGCTTTTTCTGGATGGTAAAGAATCTCACAATCATAATCATTAACTAACTCAATCCATCGACGTTGTCGCATATTTAAATCTTTCTGGTTGAACAAATGTTGTAAACTTTTATGGTCAGTATAAATCTGGCATTTCGTTCCCAGAGGATAGTATCTCCAGATTTTCAGAGCAAATACTACTGCAGCTAACTCCATGTCATGAGTTGGATACTGTTTCTCATGCTCTTTCAATTGTCTTGATGCATAAGAAATCACTTTCCCTCCTTGCATTAGAACACATCCCAACCCTAACTTTGAAGCATCAATATAAACTACAAAGTCTTCAGATCCATCTGGTAGAGTCAATACTGGTGCGCTACAAAGATGATATTTTAAACGTTGAAAAGCTTCTTGTTGTTCTCTTTCCCACTGGAACTAAACATTCTTTCGAGTCAGTTTAGTCAATGGCACAGCTATCTTAGAAAAGTTATGAATGAACTTTTGGTAATAACCGGCCAATCCCAAAAAGCTACGAACTTCAAACGGAGTCTTTGGAGCTTCCCATTTTGCAACTGCTTCTATTTTCATTGGATCAACTTTTACCCCTGATTCCGAAATAACGTGACCCAGAAATTGAACTTCTCTGAACCAGAACTCACACTTGGACAATTTAGCATAAAACTTTTCTCTTTTCAACAATTCCAGTATCAAACGAAGATGTTTTGCATTAGAGTATATAAGAATATCATCGATAAATACAATAACGAATTTATCAAGATATTCCTTACATACCCTATTCATCAAATCCATAAAGGCTGCGGGCGCATTAGTTAGACCGAATGGCATAACTAAGAATTCGTGATGCCCGTACCTTGTTCTAAATGCTGTCGTGGCAATATCTTCTTCCCTGACCTTGAGCTGATGATATCCTGACCTCAAATCGATTTTGAAGAAATAACTTGCTCCCACCAATTGATCAAATAAGTCATCAATCCTTGGTAAAGGATATTTGTTTTTAATTGTCAATTTATTCAATTCACGATAGTCTATACACATTCGCATAGACCCATCCTTCTTCTTAACGAATAAGACTGGAGCACCCCAGGGCGAAGTGCTAGGCCTAATAAATCCCTTATCAGTTAAATCTTTCAACTGTGCCACCAACTCTTTCAATTCAGATGGAGCTAAACGGTATGGTGCTTTTGCTACTGGTGCAGCTCCTGGTACAAGATCGATTCGGAATTCAATGACTCTACTGAAAGGGGAATTTCCCCAGGCAATTTTATAAAGATGAAAAAAAATGAAACCTTACAACGAGCAAATCAGCAAGAAAARCTACGGCAACTTTGACTCACAAACMAAGCCATAAGAAGCAAAAAAAAACAAAGGGAAATGCACCAAAACATAAATTTAAAGCAAGCCAAAAAATAAATGGCGCAAATCACCAACATCTTCCAGAACCGAAAACCTTCATCTTTCACATTATCGCACGTCATTGATTCTTGTGAGATTCTTCCTTGTCTTCCACGCCATTCTTTGAAGGATCTGTATCTTGATCCCAGCCACAACTTTGTCTCCAGCAAGGTTGTAATTGTCAAAGAACTTTCTGTTCCTTTCCCTCCATATATGGTATACCGTAGCCGATATACCAAGTTTTTGAACCGTAGACCATGATTTCCACCTTTGTGATAAACCCCTGTTAAGAATATCCTCCCATTTGTTCAGACAATTCTTTAATCCAACTTCATATTTAATAACCTCCCAAACACTACTCGAGTAGTTGCATTCAAAAAATAAGTGATTGTGCGTTTCAATCACTAATTTACAGAAAACACATTTCAAATCCGGAGGTTCATGCTTCCACTGACTAATGCGATCTTGGGTTGGTCATTTATTCTGACAAGCCATCCACATGCAAAGAGCATGTTTAGGTATATATGCTTTATTCCATACCACCTTGTACCAATGCACAATCGGCCCCACTTCTTGTAATGTTTGCCATGCCACTTTTACCTCAAATTCTTTCCGATAATGTTTAGCATCAAGCCATCTGACCGTATCCTCATTTTGACTGGGAGGTGGGAATCATAATACTTTGCAACTGGGGAAATTGTTGTAACCATTCCACCGGCCAATTAGTGCCAAACCGTTATATGAGATCATAAACCGTAGACTTATTATGAAAGCCATGACCATTTATGAATATGTAAGACAACAATTGAATAAGGGGACCAAACTCACTCCACGTGTCTTCCCAAGCGTGCGTAGATAGACTATTTCCCACATTGTAGATAAAAAACCGTCTGCAATGAGGTCTTAACTCTAAAAGGTTCCGGAGAATCCACGACCATTCATTCCTCTTCTTGATTATCCAAAAATTTCTGCCCCGAATACAATGAGACTGAATCCAAGAGACCCACATGGTATTTCTTCGATTAAGAATGTCCCAAATATGTTTAAAAAGTAAACACCGATTCCAAATCGCTAGTCTTTTCATACCAAGACCACCATGTTGTATAGGTAAGCAGACCCTATCCCAAGATACTCGACATTTTCCCAATTCTCCCTCCGCTTTATTCCATAAAACATTACGGAACAGCTGTTCAATTTCATTGATAGTGGTTGCCGGTACTAGAAATACTAACATCCAATAGGTTTGCATAGAATGAAGAACAAAGATGATGAGCTGACGTCTTCCCCCAAAAGAAAGAAATTTGTTTTTCCAGTTCAATAATCGAGATTTTAGTTTAGCACAAGAGGGTTGAAATCACGTACCTTCAATCGCACTGGAGAGAGAGGAACTCCAAGGTAGCGAATAGGAAAAACCCCCGGACGAAAGGGTAAGCAGTTGCGAATGATATTTTGAACATCCAACCCCACATTCCCGAAAAACACTTCACTTTTTTCAAGACTCGGAGACAAACCCGAACGATCCTCAAATCCAGATAAATCTTTTGGAAAAACTTCTGGATATTCACTAACAATTGGAATTAATTCTTCTTTTCCCTTTTCTTTCCTCATATCAATTACATATGCTAAACATCCTTGGCACTTCTTTCGAATACTTTTTCGGGCTTTCATAACTGACAAAATACTGGTATGATGATTCTGACGATCACCATAAATAACAACTGTTCTTTGGTCTGGCAGAATAATTCTGATCATTTTCTGATTACAATCAATACTAGCCTGATACTTTGCCAACCAGTCCATNTTGGTCTGGCAGAATAATTCTGATCATTTTCTGATTACAATCAATACTAGCCTGATACTTTGCCAACCAGTCCATACCCACTACTACGTCAAATTCTTTCATTGGCATGGGAAATAACCGGATCGGAAATTCACAATCCTCAATAACAATAATACAGTTATTGAACACACAAGTAACAATTTCCTGATTATTAGTAGTATCAACTACTAATTTATCATCAAGCAGCACAGAATTCAGACATGCAGTTTGAGCAAACAATGGTGATACAAACGAAAAGTTTGCACCATAGTCAAAGTTAACTAGCACATTTTGAATGCAGAAGAAATGTACCTGTTACTACATCCGGTGATGCTTCTGCCTCATTCTTAGTCATTTGGAAGGATCGTCCCCGTGCCCCTCTTTGCCCTCCTCTATTCACAGTAGGTCTTCCCCGTGTACCCGACGCATTACTTCCCATTGTTAACTGTGGAGTTCTTAACAAGGGACAATTTGGTCGAATATGATCTGGAGAATTACAATTAAAACACCTTATGTTAGCTGGGCAGTTTCTTGACAGATGACCCGCTTCGCCGCACATGTAACACTTCCTTGGATCCATCTTGCATTCACCCTGATGAACCTGTCGGCACTGTGAGCAGACTTTCTCACCGATCCTTTGTTCCGATCTGTTATCATATCTTACAGTTTTCGGCCCTCGAAAAGATGAAGGTCCCTTCCATTTTCTTTTCTCCACAACCTTTCCTTCTGATTGTCTATTCTTATTTCTTTCAGTCACCTCAGCTGCCTCTATTGTTAATGGAAAGGTATTGGGGTTCATAGCAATAACGAATTCCCTAATTGAGGGTTTCAGACCCCAAATAAACCTTTCTATCTTCCTGGATTCAGTCGAAACATAGTGTTCGGCAAAACGAGAGTATTCAATAAATCTTTCAGTATACTCTCGAACTGTTCCATTTCCTTGCTCTAACTTCAGGAAATCTTCCTCCATTTGTCTCACGGCCATTGTAGGACAGAACTGATTTTTAAATCTATCCACGAATTCTACCCATGACAGAGTCTGTAAAACATCCATTCTGGTAGACGATTCAACTTCCCACCAAAATAAAGCATTTGACTTTAATACAGAAACAGCAAATCGAACTTTATCTGTTTTCGGGCACCGAATGGTGTTGAACACAGATTTCATCTCATTGATCCAGCACATTGCTTTCACTGGATCTCTTTCTCCAGAAAAGGTTGGTGGTTTGCATGCTAAAAACATCTTAATATCCCCTTCCTTATTATGGGTGGCTGGAACAGAGGGATAAACTTCCACT
>NW_020203394.1:0-5506 GCF_001531365.2 Cynara cardunculus var. scolymus | reverse complement strand
TATCACACATTACATCTCTCTCGCGGTTGCACCGCCATTATATCTCTCTCGTGTATTTTATTTTTGATTCAAGCCAAAACCCATAGTCAAATTTCCGGCAACTTTAGCCGGATATGAAATCCGGATATGAAATCCGGTCAATTACTTAGAATCATATGAGGGTAATCTAGACATTGCTTGAACTGTTTAGCTTAAACCGGGTAATGTATTGAGCGGTTTATGGTTATATCGGGCGACAAATGTGCGGTTTAGGACTACCCTGGTTGACAATTAGGCGGTTTAGATTTACACCGGTCGACATTTGAGCGATTTAAGGTTAATTCGGATAACCTTCATCCGGTTTAGGGTTTCAACGGATGACTCTTGTCCGGTTTAAGAGATATCCGGTAGAGCCTTCATCCGGTTTAGAACAATTCCATTTGATATAAAAGACAATTCATCACAATCAAATACTAACAATCCGGTAGAGCGATTTGCTTGCTTTTCACTGGTTTAGAAACTGTAATGCTCTTCTCTCAAATTTTTCTAAAGAAAACTCATCCAACCCTTTTTCTTTCATATGCACTTGCTATTTATAGCAAGTGCATAGCCGACAATGCACACTCACACACACACATCACCTAAAATTACTTATACTATATATATAAGTACTTACTCATTAATAACCAAATATTACAATATTTCCTCCTTAAAAGAATTCCGTCCCGGAATTCCATTTAAGCAAAAAGGTAGGGATAYTTCATTCGCATTTCTRATTCTRATTCCCAGGTGGCATCTGGTCCTTTATGATATCGCCACTGAACCTTTACTAACCCAATCTCTTTATTCTGCAACTTCTTTACTTTGAAGTCAGTAATAAGTTCAAGAGTCTCTTCAAAGCACAATCTTTCGTCAACCTTAATTTTAGGTAGCGGTACTGCTACATCTGGGTTTATTAGACACTTCCTTAAATTTGATACATGAAATGTATCTGGATTCCACTTAGTTCCAAAGGAAGTTCTAGCTTGTATGCCACTTCTCCAACCCTTTTAATAATAGGGAATGATCCAATATATCTTGGACTCAACTTCCCCTTTTTACCAAAACGTATCATTCCTTTCCAAGGTGATACCTTTAACATCTTCTTGGAATTCAATCAGCTTCCGACGTTTATCTGCATAACTTCTTTGTCAATCTTGTGCCATTTTCATTCGTTCCCTATTAAACCAATTTTATCTGCAGTTTGCTGAACTAACTCAGACCCATCTAACTGTTTTTCACCTATTTCATTCCAACATAAAGGAGTTCGACATTTTCGTCCATACAGAACCTCGAATGGTGCAACTTGAATACTTGTATGATAACTATTGTTGTACACAAATTCCACCAGTCAAATGACTATCCCATGATCCTGCAAAATCAATTATACATGCTCTAAGCATATCCTCTAATGTTTGGATAGTTCGTTCACTTTGCCCAATTCTTTCCTTTGGAAGTTACTAAAGGTATGGCCAAATCCTTCCTATCTGTTCTTTATGGTTATTTTCTAGGACCTCGTCTTCCTTTTCCCATTGTCCGTCCAGCGTGCGGTCCAAAACGCATGGGGAAAGTTTGGCCTTAAAGATGCTATGGTTAATGATCTTGGTTACTTCTTTTTTCGTTTTAATGATGATGGTGGGTGAAATCAAGTGGTTGAGTCGTCTCCCCTCATGATTAGAGGGAGGCCGCTTTTTGTCTCCACATGGGACCCCTCAAAGGGTCTTCAAAAACCTGAACACACTTCTTGCCCGTTATGGATTAAGGGTCTTCAAAAACCTGAACACACCTCTTGTTGCGTTCAATAGAGAGGGTATTAGTCGTATTGCAAGTGCTATTGGTGTTCCTTTGCGTTTGGATGCTTGCACGGCTAGTACTTGTGATAAAGCTTGGGGACGTACGAATTTTGCTAAAGTGTTGGTGGATGTTTGTGCTGTGGGTGAAATACAGAGGAAGATTGTGGTTGTTATTCCGAGACTTTCGGGCACTGGTGAGGATGTGATTAATGTGGTTTTAGAATATGATTGGGTTCCTTCCCAATGTTCAAAATGCAAAGTTTTTGGTCATCGAACGTCATCCTGTTTGAAAGGGGAAATTACCAAGCTAAAGGTTACTGCTTTTCCTTCGGATAATGACTGGTTTCAAGAACCTAGACGTAGACACTGGAAGCCAAAGTCAAAATCTGGATCTGGTATTGATGCTCAAGCTTCTTCTTCAGGTATGGCTTCTGCTTCTAAAGACACCATAACTGGAGTAGGTTCTGGTCAAAAGGCTAATGAGGTTTTGCTTGTCCCGGGCGGGTCTGATAAGGATAGTAATGGTATACGCGGCATGATGGTTCTAAAATTTCGGATGGAAA
Organism: Cynara cardunculus var. scolymus; assembly: GCF_001531365.2. NCBI lineage: Eukaryota > Viridiplantae > Streptophyta > Magnoliopsida > Asterales > Asteraceae > Cynara > Cynara cardunculus. The sequence goes on along the minus strand of NW_020203394.1, from coordinate 3,132 downwards.
GGGTGTGGAAAGGGAGGATAGTCAGTTTTGTACGGTGGATGCTGGGCGGACGCCAAAAGGGAAAGATGTCTTTTCGAATGTCCAAATTCTACAAAAGGGGGGTCCGGTGCTTGTCAAAACGGTGGTCCATGTTTTTAAACCAAGAAGAGGCGCTGTTAGTAACACGGCTACTAGTAATCGTTTCTCTTCTTTACCGTCTGATGACTCTAGTGATGATGATGATATGGAGATCATTGATACTGAGGGGTATACTATGGAACAACGAGGAGGGGAGACTCACACTTCAACGTCTCAATGATAAAGTTTGCAGCATGGAATATTAGGGGTCTTAATGCCCTAATAAAGCAAAAAGAGGTACGTGATTTAATCCATATAAAGCATCTTTCTTTATGTTGCATTATTGAATCAAAAGTTGTTCATAGTCACCTGGGGGAAGTTTGTGGTAGAGTTTTTGGTAATTGGAGTTGGATCACAAATGGGTTAATGTGTGACCAAGGAACGCGGCTTATTATCGCTTGGGATCCTTCTGTGTTATCCCTGATGATGATTGAGCAGCATTCTCAATATGTGCATTGTGAAATTAGGATTGTTGGTCACCTTGATCCAATTTTTATTTCCTTTGTTTATGGGTGTAATACGGGAGTGGAAAGACGTGACCTTTGGAGAGATATTGGTAAATTTAGTACTTTTGTCCAAAGGAAAGCTTGGGTTGTAATGGGAGATTTCAACTCTATGCTTTTTCCACATGATGGTTTGGGCGGCTCCTCTAGACGCAATTCTGATATGGAGGAGTTTCATCTTTGTCTGGAAGAGGCAGAATTGTTTGATATCTCGTATCAGGGATGCCAATTTACCTGGATACAGAAATCTTCTAGGGGTAATGGAATTATGCGTAAACTTGATCGTATCTTGGGGAATTATGCTTTTATTACTCGCTTTGGAGATGCCTCGGTTTTCTTTGAACCAAGGGGAATCTCAGATCATTCTCCGGGTATTCTTTCCTTTAAAGTTGGTAGACGTATTCGTCAGCGTGGTTTTAAATTTGATAATTTTATTACTTCTCATGTGGATTTCCTCAAGTCTGTGGAGGGGGTGTGGATGAAACCTCAGAGAGGTTCTTATATGAAAAGAGTGATTCGGAAATTGCTAGAAATGAAAGGGGTTTGTCGTCGGCTCAGAAATTCTTATGGGTGTTTGGATAAAAGGGTGGCTCAGTTAAAGACCTCCGATGTTGCTCAATTGGCTTGTGATCTAGACCTGTTTAATGATTTGCTGAAAGAGGATATTGCTCACCTCTTACTAGCATATCAAAAGGCTAGAAATGATCAAGAGGATATGGTTCGACAAAAAGCTAAGATCTCTTGGCTTAATGAAGGTGATGGAAACTCTAAGTTCTTCTTCCATGCTATGAAAGAGAAGTGTAATAGGAGCCATATTGCTACTATTAGGGATTCCTTTGGTACTGTTTTTGAGCACCAGGATGTTCCAAAAGCTTTTATTAATCACTTTGAAGGAATTCTGGGTACTTCTAATATGCTGGTTCCTCCCTCCATGGTGGATTGCTCGTTTGATCACTCTCTTTCGTTATCGGAATCTTTGCACTTAATTAGGCCGATTTCGGAGTTGGAAATAAAGGATGCTCTGTTTGATATTGGGAATGATAAGGTGCCAGGACCTGATGGGTTTTCGTCAAAATTCTTTAAAGCGGCTTGGAGCGTAGTGGGTAAGGACGTTCTCATTGGGATCCATAACTTTTTCTATTCTGGAACTTTGGAATATCTGCTGAACCATACCCTTCTTTGTCTCGTCCCGAAGGTTCCTAATGCTTCATGTGTTACTGATTTTCGCCCAATTGCCTGTTGTAATGTGTTGCTGAAATGTATCAGTAAAATTATTGCTGAACGGACAAAAGGCTCTTTGGATGTTCTTATTAGCAGGGCCCAATCTACGTTCATCCCGGGGCGTCAGATAATGGATAATATCTTAATGGCGCATGAACTTGTTGCTGGTTATAAAAAATCTGAAGGGGAACCAAAATGTGCGTTTATGATTGACATTCGGAAAGCCTATGATACAGTTGACTGGCAATTCTGTTAGAGATGCTAAAGGGAATGGGTTTTCATCCTGTTATGATTAACTGGATAAAGACTCTAATCAAATCGCCTTCTTTCTCCATTTGTGTCAATGGACAACCGGAGGGTTTCTTTCTTGGTAAGCGGGGCCTCCGACAAGGGGATCCTTTATCTCCTTACTTGTTTACTGTGGTTATGGAAGGTCTTTCGATGCTTCTTTCAAAATGTATTGAGGAGGAGGCAAATTTTGCATACCATCAAGGATGTGCTGAGATCAAGTTGACCCATTTATGCTTTGCGGATGATTTGTTTATTTTTTCTCGGGGGGATACTACCTCGGCGGAAGTTATCAAGCGTGCTATCCAATTATTTGAAGAACGATCAGGTTTGTCTCCGAGTTTGGAAAAAAGTGAAGTGTTTTTCGGAAATGTGGGGTTGGAGGTTCAAAATCTTATTCGTAATAGCCTGCCTTTTCGGGCGGGGGTGTTCCCTATTCGTTGCCTGGGACTTCCTTTATCCCAGTTCGATTGAAGGTACGTGATTTTAATCCCCTTGTACTAAAGCTTAAATCTCGACTTTTGAATTGGAAGAACAAATTCCTTTCTTATGGAGGAAGACGACAGCTTATCATTTCTGTTCTTCATTCTATGCAAACCTATTGGATGTCGGTATTCCTTGTACTGGCAACCACAATCCATGAAATAGAGCAGCTGTTTCGTAAATTTTTATGGAATAAAGCAGAGGGTCATTGGGAAAATGTCGAGTTGCGTAGGATAGGGTTTGTTTGCCTTTTAAAAATGGGGGTCTTGGTATGAAAAGACTAGCGCTCTGGAATCGGCGCTTACTTTTCAAACATATTTGGGATATCCTGAATCGCAGAAATACCATGTGGGTCTCTCGGATTCAGTCTCATTGTATTCGGGGCCGAAACTTTTGGGTTATCAARAAGAGGAATGAATGGTCGTGGATTCTCCGGAGCCTATTAGACTTACGTTCTCACTGCAGGAGATTTTTTATCTACAATGTGGGAAATGGTTTATCTACACATGCCTGGGAAGAT
>NW_020203393.1:19650-21013 GCF_001531365.2 Cynara cardunculus var. scolymus | reverse complement strand
AAATGTGGACAAACTGCGAACAGCTCTTCATCTACCCACTCTGGAATCTCTTCATTTGGATGCTTTTGCTGCAACCCCAACAGATGAGGAATTAATTCAATTCCTTGAATTCCATTCTTATGCGACCCAAATAGTCAAAAGAACACAGTTCAAGCGCAAAGGACTTCCCCCTATCTGGAATACCCTGTTCTCAATCGTGAATTGTTCCTTGACAGGGAAGGTTGGAAGCCACGACCAGACATCTCATGTTATGCTCTCTATTGTTTATGGCATCTATTTCAACCTACCACTCGACTACGCACAACTCATTTTTGAAGATATGGTGGGCTTGATTAAGAAGAAATGCGCAACACAGAGGGGTGAAAAGTCCAAAGTCAAGGCGCAGAAGAAGGCTAAGGAAGATCTCAACCATCCAAACCTCATTCTACAGAGGTTCTTTGGACTTGTCTTTGGGGATTTGATCGCAGCAAAGCTACCTTCTGTTGAGCCTAACGCTAGGCTATATCCTTTTAAGGAATTCCATCCGACAGAGCATGAGTAAGGGTACAGAAGCCCCAGACCCTTATCTAAAGCCATGCTCAGGTACATTAGTCACGAAGATAGGAAGGCATACAGGCATGGATTCAGGAGGCCAGAGCCGGTCCCCTGAAACCCCTCCATGAATAGGAATCCCTTTAGGTGAGAAAGTTGAAAAAATGAGGGACGAGGGATGAATGGAGGAGCCAGAAGCGGCTGGAAAGGTGAGTGAGGCAGGACCTAGAATAGAAAGTCCCCCACAAAAGAAGACACAGAAGGGTGTCGACTCTTCTGTGAAGAAGAAAGGGAAGAAGAGGCCCGCAGAGGAAGAGGGCCCAAGTAGTCCTCTGCAAAAGCCCAAGAAGAAGAAACCAAAGAAGGCCCAACCCGCAGAGGTTGTGGTTACAGAGGCTGCTGTTCAGGAGAGCCCCGCAGAGGCTACTCCAAAGCACAGAAGGTTGCGCAAGGTCGTTCAAGTTGAGTCCCCAATAGAACAAAGCTAAGACGTTCTCTTCCATATTCAACATGGATTCAAAGCGCCAATAAACGTGACAGAGTTGGGGACAGAGGTCGTCTTAGACGAAGAAGAAGAAGAAGAAGAGATGGAGTTAGGTGAGGAGAAAAAGATACCAAAGGTACACATCCTAGCCCTCCTCCAAGTGCTACCCATGCTACAGGGGCCCTGTTCTAGAGGGATCCCCTATTGAAAATGGCGTGCACACGCCATGCCCAACCCAAGCTAACCTCGCAGAGGACATTCTTCCGTCCTCTGTCGAATGCACTACCCAGGAACCTCAACTCACTCCAACATCCTCTCAAAAGGATGGTGGTTTTAATATAAGAGTCC
>NW_020203393.1:14762-17245 GCF_001531365.2 Cynara cardunculus var. scolymus | reverse complement strand
GAATCTGTTGTGTGATAAACCTCTGTAATAGTATTGGCCTATGCAACACAATTTTGTAATTTTTTCATCATGTAATTCTTTTCAGAGGATGAATTTTTTAATCTCCTCTTGTAATTCTTTTTATTAGTCATTTCTTGCATTCAATTTTCAATTTTTACTTTTTCATACTTAGGGGGAGATTGTTAGCTCTCATATTCATCTATGTAAAAGTATGAAAAAGATTTATGCAAGTGTTGACAGAAGGGTTCATTCCACATAAAACCACATAGGACCAACAACAGAAGATGTTCAATCATACAAGTCAAGAGTGACAGAACCTCTATTGTCTATCACAGAGGTTCTGGAAACTGGTCCTCTGACAACAAAAGCTTACAAGTCAAATACAGCAGAGCCTCTGGAATAGCTCACAGAGGATCTGCGGGTTTATCTTCTGTGAAGAACCACTTCTTACTGTTTTACTTAGGTTAGTTAGCTGCATGTGCTTTTCACGTGACTATGTTTGTAATCGACTTTATTTGAACGGTTTGGATCGTTTCACACGTCTAGGTTGTGTCAGAAAAGCCGTTAGGAACTAGTATAAATAGCAGCTAGGTCTTTGTAATTCAGTGTGCTTCCGAATTGTAATCGTCTTATTTTTCAATCAATTGAAAAACCTTTGAAGCTATTCTCTCATGTTCTTCGTATTCATCAACTATGTGTTCTTGATTAATTACTCTGTTTGTTCTTATACTGTTTCCGCTGCACTGTTATTGTTCTTAAAGATCATCCAGAGTATTTGGTTAATATCAAAACTGAGTTTACAGGTCCTAACAGCATACTTCAAACAGGCTAATTTTAAGGGACCCAATTGGAAGTGGGTAYCCAAATTAAACGTTCTCTAAATGCAGAAGAAGCAGCATGTGTCTACTTGGGTCGTGGACTCAGGATGCTCGAGACATATGACTGGCACCCAAGAGCTTCTGTCATCACACCTAAAGAAAGAAGGAGGTTCTATTGTATGTCTTATTTTTTATTTATTTTTGTATAAAGTTTTTCTTTTAATAATTTCTCTTGGTATAAAGTTTTATTTCTTGATTAACCTTCACATGTTTTCATAGTTAATAGGTTTATCTTGCAAAGACTTGCAAGGATTGAGGGGGAGTATATGCTTTCAAAAGAATAAAACCTTTTAAAGAAGCAAAATGTTTTTCATCACAGAAGTCTTTTCACAGATCCTCTGTGATAACTCTCAGAGGCTCTTTCAACGGATCCTCTGTCGATACCTCTTCTTAGAATTTTAAATGGTTTTTAATTTGAGGGGGAGCCATGGAAGCTGGCTTCAAGGGGGAGTTTTGAATTGAAAATCAAAACCTCAGAAGGTGCCAAAACTTCTGAAGTATCATGATCTCAGAGGTCAACTCATCAAAACCTCTTGCACTTCTATCAGAGGCTCTGTGGGTCTGAACTGAGCAAGTACTCATATTTCTGAGGATTTTCAAACCGTTTAGGTGAATAAAGGTGTAACATGATTAGAAGGCCCGACACATATCACGGAGGCTTTGTTACCCTTAGGCTTCTGAGAGAACTCATTTATATAGTTTTCTATTATTGATATGGTGCGTGTGGTCCTATGGATAAGGGTTAAAGTTGACCACGCGCATGTTAGAAACGGGGGCGCACGTCATCAATCGTGTGTCTTCCCACCACCGCGTGTCATATTTTTGATTCGTCTCTCCCAATAGCCACTCATCACGATATATAGCCTAATAGACGGTTCCCATTCAAAATCCCTCACTATAAATATCCTTCCCCCCAAAACGTAAACCTCTTCATTACTCCTTATATTCCGACGAACCTCAAACTTTCCGGCAAAACCTGTAACAATGTCTTCAAGCTCATATGCCTCCATTCAATCTGTGAATAACTCAAGCGACAACGAAGTAAATCAATCACAGGAACTCACTTCTCATGCCCTATCGTTCTTCCAAAATCAATATGAGAGATTGGTACTTGTAAAGAAACCTAACAACTACTATTTCGCTCCCTCACCAACTGGCTTCCCTGAATACACATATCCTCTTCTCGAAATCCTTCGCAATCATCCTATATATTACGCTCTCACAGCAACTAAACCTACCCCAGAAACCTATATTACCCAATTTTTGCTCAGTTCGTACATTTGTACCCTGGAGAATACTGGATTAAGCATAGTAGGTTATGCTTCACACCCTACTGTCAAATCTCTTGTTCCAATGGAAATGAATGTAAATACCCTGCGCACAGCCCTGCATCTACCCTTCTTGGAAGATCTTAATTTGGATTTCTTCGCTCCATCTCCTACAGACGCAGAATTGATCGAGTTCCTTGAATTTCACTCCTACACAGCAAAGACAAAAATCGTAAAAAGGACTGAATTCAAAAGGAAGAGCCTTCCCCCTATGTGGAATACTCTGTTCTCAATAATTAATTGTTGTTTAACAGGGATGGTCGGCAGCCACGACCAA
>NW_020203393.1:10158-14746 GCF_001531365.2 Cynara cardunculus var. scolymus | reverse complement strand
TTTCCATCGTTTATGGAATCTACTTCAATCTACCCCTGGATTACGCACAACTCATMTATGATGATATGGTGAGTCTTATCAAAAAGAAGTGTGCTACTCAAAGGGGTGAGAAATCAAAGGTGATGGCACAGAAGAAAGCCAAAGAAGACCTCAATCACCCAAACTTAATCCTACAGAGGTTATTTGGCTTGGTCTTTGAAGATATGATAGCAGAGAAGCTGTCCTCTGCAGAGCCAAATGCACAGCTATACCCAATGAAGGAGTTCCACCCTACAGAGCATGAGCTAGGGTACAGAAGCCCAAAACAACTATCAAAAGCCATGCTCAAATACCTTAGTAGAGGAGATAGGAAAGCGTATAGACGTGGATACAGGAGGCCAGAGCCGGTCCCTGAAMCCCCTCCACGCATAGGTATCCCCATAGGAGAGAGAGTGCATAAAATGAGAGTTGAGGGAAGAAGGGAGGAGCCTGCAGAGGCTAGGGAGATGATTGAGGATAGACCAAGGGTAGTTAGTCCCCCACGAAGCACTAAGAAGGCAAAGAAGACTCACAAGGATGTTGATCTTTCTGAGAAAAGGAAAGGGAAGAAGAGACCCGCAGAAGAAGAGGGTCCAAGCAGTCCTCTGCCATAACCGAAAAAGAAGAAATTGAAGAAGGCCCAACCCACAGAGGTTGAGGTCACAGAGGTTGAAATCCAAGAAAGCCCAGCAGAGGTTGCTCCTAAGCGCAGAAGGTTGCACAAGACTGTTCAAGTAGAGTCCCCAACACAACAAATTCACGATGTAATCTTCAACCTCCAACAAGGGTTTACAACGCCCACAGAGGTGGCAGATTTGGAGACAGAAGTTGTACTAGACGACGAAGAGGAAGAACTGGAGTTAGAAGAGGGTGAAAAAGATGCCGAAGGCACACATCCAAGCCCCTCCCCCAGTGCAACCCACATTTCTAGGGACCCTGTTCCAGAGGGAATCCCTATTGAAGAAAGCGTGCACACGCTAAACCCAGCCCAAACCTACCTCGCAGAGGACATTCTTTCGTCCTCTGTCGAATGCACAGTCTGGGAACCTCAATCTATTCCAACATCCTCTCAAAAGGATGGTGGTTTTATAAAAAGAGTCCATTCGCCCAAGGACTCGACACTACAAAAAGAGGCATCCGTTGCCCCTTCACAAATGAGTGAACCACCAAGTCATGCTTCAGAGGCATGCGAGAGAATCACAGAGGCTGAGGGTCTAGAACGCCCAAAGTCCACACTCGATCCCTCTGCCCAATTAGTCTCTGAACCTATTAGGCACGACACCGACAGAACACCGGTAGGCTCTCCAATTGGGGATGTCCTAGATCTGGTGGAAGTCCCCGAGATGACAACGTCAAATCAGTCACGGAGGGCGCCTTACACTCCAAGGCTACTAGGTCACCATGTGTTGGTGATCTAGGTTCCCCGAGTGCCTATGTGACGAAGGAAGAGTTACAAACCTTCGCCATAGAGGTATTCAAGAGGATGGATGAGTTGAAAAGATTGTTCTCCTCCCAACCGGCGACAAAGGCTCTTACACCTCTAACAGAGGCTCTGAAGGAGTTGACTTCTACAACTCATGAACTAAAGGCGGCCTTATCAGCCCTTCAGAGCTCTGTCCCCAATAAGGCTGATCTAACAGAAGCCTTCAGCGCACTGTCTCTCAACCCCTCTTCAATCCACACGCCCAAAACAGAATTAACAAAGGTTGCCGCCTAATATGCTGCAGACTTTATTTCCGCCGGCTACACCAACTATTCTGCCTTCAAGGATGAGATCAAAGAGATGTTCTCCTCTTCGGTCACTTATGGCATCGATTCTTCATCCTCTAGGGTTAACATTAACCATCTAGCCACTCGCAGAGAGCTAGACACAATGGTTGAAGCCCTTGGAGAGACCGTGCGGAAATACAACGACCATCTTCTCAAGGAAGCCCGAGCAACCAACGAATCAATAAGAGACTGCACAAAGAAACTCATCGCAGAGAGTAACAACTTCAGAAATGAGATATATTCATGCGTCTCTAAAATTAAATGGGCCACAAGACAGAGGCCACTCAAATCCATGATGATCAGGAAGGTGATGACCCTGATCATCATGAGGGGGAGAAAAAGACAGAACCAAAGAAGACAACCTCTGCCAAACCACTAAAAATAGTGGACTCTGCTGCTGCCCTATTCTCAAAAGACAAATCTCCAGAGCCTAAGGGGAAAGGCAAGGGTAAAGCAGTAGAGGAGTCGCCACAGAAGGGGTCAAGCTCTGACACGCTAGAGGAGGTCAATAAAGAAGAATATGATGATCCTGATCTTGTTCGAGCACTAAAGGCTTCTTTGGTAGAGGCACAGGCGAAAAAGGGCAGAGCCCCCATCCCYAGAGTYGGARAAGGCTCTTCTTCCAAACTTGCAAAAATACCGGAAGAAACGTCTACGGGTAYGTTTGACGCTCTGGTAGGAACTGTCAAGCCAATCCTACCAGAGGGGTCTACCCAGAGGCCTATACTCGAAGAAGAATCCAGAACGCCAGAGTCTGCCATGGTGGGGAGGGTACCTGAGATCATTGAATCCATGAACAAGATTCCTACACAAAGGGTGCGCACAGAGCCCGTAACCACTGTTGAGGAGATTCTGCGGTGGCGTTACTCATCAACGGACACAGAGCCCCCTTATGACCCAGAGCTAACAGGAATGCCCTCTGCCATTGCAAAGTTCCACTTCTCAAAACTCACCAGGCCACCAGAGCAGGTCTTCTCAGAGCATGTGATCACTTCACTCAAAACCATTTCTCCGCGCACTATGCTAAAGAAGACCGTGCTATACACTCAATACGTGGTGAAGAAGGATGATGGCAACCTTTACTCTTTCACAGATGCTGACCTCCACAACCTCTGTGTATTTGACCTAATATTCTTACACAAGATATTGAACAAATACATGGAAAGGAGGTCAACATATTCGATTTCTCTTAGAAGGCTGATTGAGGTAATGCACGCTCAAGTCAAATTCTAGCCAGAAAGATTTTGACATCACTATGAGGTTGGCCCAGCCAGATCTGAAAATTTCTCCTCCAAAGAACAGACCCAGTTGGCTGCTTAGATTTCATTCCAACACCATTGTCCACAATCCCATCTTTGGGTTTGTTTTCTTGGACAAGGATGAGATTCTAAGATTTTTCGATCCAAAAGAGATGCACAAGTATTCCACAGAGTCTCTCGAGTGGGTGTTCAACTTGTTGGTGACAGAGGTGCAAAAAGGGAGAATAAGGGCGGATGAAGTGACCAACCTTCTGGAAAGAATCAAGATACAAGTCTCCTTCAGAGAATGGATTTTCAAGGTCTACAAGACTGTCAAGACTGACCTGCAATATGCCGTAGATGATTTTCCAAACTCTGCTGTGGAGTAATCTCTTGTAATAGTATAGGCCTGCACTATCTTTTAATTCTTTCCGTATTGTAATTCTGTTTCAGAGGATGAGATTAATCTCCTCTTGTATTTTTTTCATAAATCAATTCTTGCACCCAACTGTCCAAAATTACTTTTTCATACTTAGGGGGAGATTGTTAGCTCAATTATTCCTAYTTTGTAAAAGTATAGAAAAAGTATACTGCAAGTCTTGACAGAAGGATATCTCACAGAAGACCACATAGGACTAACAACAGAAGCCGTTTGATCGATCAAGTTAAGAGTGGCAGAACCTCTGGTATGTCTCACAGAGGTTCTAGAAAATAGTCCTCTGTAATATAGAACATGCAAGTCAATCACAGCAGAGCCTCTGAGATGGCTCACAGAGGGTCTGCGGATTTCGTCTTCTGTGAAGTTTCTGTTCCATCAGTTTACGAAGATTGTTAGCCGCATGTGCTTCTGACATGAGTAGGGAATAATTGACTTTATTTGGACAGCTCAGATGAAGACACACGTCAAGATCTGGTCTCTAAGGTTGTTAGGAACTAGTATAAATAGCAGCTAAGGCCTTTGTAATCGGTGGTGCTTCTCGTACTGTAATCGTCTAAATTTTTCAATTGAATTGATTGAAAAACTTTGAAGCAATTCTCCTGTGTTCATCTTCTTCATTAATACTGTGTGCTCTTAATACTCTGTTTTGCTCTCATTATTACTTCCGCTGCACTTCATTGTCCAAGAGCTCTTCTAGAGTATTAGATCAATATCAAAGCTGAATTTAAGATCCAACATAGACACTTATGGACTTACGACTTATTAATCCCCATAAGTAGTTTTAAACCCATAAGTGACAGTTTTGGATATTCCTCTTTGATAGGGAATCGTTAAGCTCGTGTGGTGACCGGATCGTATCTTTAATTTGCGGAGCTTTGCAAAAGAGTGAGTTTTCACAGCCCCTTTTTACTATTTTCGTGTTTTTGGGGGAAAAGCATGTATAAAAATAGTGATGATTTGCATGCAATATTCAATGTGTTTAAACTGTGGATACAAATTGATTTTTTATGAATTATGCTTTTAAATGAAATTGTGAATACGAGCACTAACACTTTGTACACTAGTAAAAGTTGTGTTTGGGTAAATTAAAAAGTCCCATTGGTTACACTACTTATTAACTCGT
>NW_020203393.1:0-9872 GCF_001531365.2 Cynara cardunculus var. scolymus | reverse complement strand
TTATTGCTTAAAGATTTGTTGTGGAATGAAAACCTGTGAACTCACCAACTCTTGTAGTTGACACTTGTTTTGACGTGCTTTTCAGGGGTAAGAAAGGCTCAAGGTGGCACTTAAAAGAAGTCGTGTCACAACTATCACCTTYAAATTTMTTTTTGTGTTTAATTTACAAACTTGTCTTTGGAAATTGTAAACTTTGGTTAAATGGTGTAATCAAATTTTAAATGTATGGTTGTGTTTCTTTATACTCTATTGCTATGAGACTCTACCTGCCATACCTCGTGTTTCCGCTTTAGCGGGGTGTGATAGTGTCCTCCAACATTAATGGCACGTACAATCAAGACGGCTCACGATCTCCAAATCAAATCGTCTATTACCCAACCGCCTGTACTTTTTCATGATTATTTTAATATAATAATCAAGAAACCGATTCCTATTCCCAACTTGAAACCCAAACCCGAGACAATACAACACGTCTCCAAATGCTCCAACAAACCATCACCCAACACCATAACACCGCATCCTCCCTTGCCACCAAAAGAAACCAAATACTCATCCACTCCATTGCCACACTCACGACTCAGGCAACTGAGGCCGATGAGAACCTCACCTACATAACAACCCAGCTAAACACCATCCTCCAAAACCTTAACACCCTACCAACCTCCATCATCACCCAAATCCCTCAACAAGCCCCACCTCAATCCACTTCATCTATCGATGAAACCTTTGCCTCCCTTACCCACCAAATGGCCACCATACAAACCACCCTCACCCAACTCCCCGCCACAATACTAGCCCAAATCCCCCACTATACTCTACCCCCACCTCCCTCTGCAGGCCCATCCTTCGATGAAGACTTCTCCTCATTCACTGCAGAGGTAAGAAATCTCATCACCAATCTTGCCATTCCTCCATCTACATCCACCACCACCTCCATGACACCACAAGCCTCATCCTCAAGCATGGAGTTCGCAACCAGAGCCGATCTGAGGGCTCTGTCCAAGGCACTTGTCTCATCTTTCAATGGGATAAGTGAAAAATTTGTTCATTGCGCTATTCATCCGACTAGGGTTCTCTCCCAAAACCTGGCTGATGAACAACGACGCACCACTTCTCTCCTTCAAACGATGGAGGAGGGCTGCAGACAAGCAGCCCTGAAGGTGTATTTTGTGTCCTTCAGGAAGGACAAAAAGAAGAAGAGGAGCAGAGCCTCATGCTCCAGCAACCGCCAACATAAGAGGCCACGATATGAGGACCCAGACCCCGATGATCAAGGTCTTGGACCTCATGAGGGGGAGACAGAGGCCACAGCTGCTCAGCAAATGGAATCCTCTGCACCACCATCACCACCACAGATACAACAACCACCACCCACAACAGAAGGAACCCAAGCAAGGGAACTAGAGGCTCAGCCCTCTGAAGATGTACAAAATGTACATGTTCCCTTAGCTACTACCCAAAAACGCATCGTGTTGAGTTCCTCAACCGATGAAAATCCAACCTCCCCACCTTTTACTCCATCACCTACACCAAACCTACCCTTAACACCTTCACCAACACCTCGCACCACAGAACCCTTCACCACATTACTCATACAACCAGAACCAACTATAATCCAACCATCCTCACCCCAACAATATCAAACCCAAACAGAACCCCATGAACCAGAAACCACCCATTTTGAACCCAATGAACTAGAACCAACCTAACAAGAAACCATACCTTCACCAACCCATACACAACCCTCAATCCAACCAACCATGGTACGAGCGGATATTCCCTCTTTGTCTAGGCAACCTCCGCAAAGCCTAGTCGATGAAATTATTCAGAATATGAAGTCGCTGCGGAGACGTCCAGAGTTGCCACCCAGGGAACCCATAATGATGGAAAATATCCATCAATACTTGTACCATGACCGCAATCAAAGTTTGACCCTTAATCCTCCGATTCTATCACCAGAGTCCATGGACCTCCTACACCATAGGTTTGTTAGACAGACCACCCAAGCACCACAGGCTGTCTTCTCAAACGATGGGATAAGGAGGATTATCTAAAAGTGAGGACCTTCGCCAATAGAGCCATAAGATACATCGAGTACACAGTGGAGAGAGCACATGGTCAAATCAGCGTGTTCAACGAAAATGACCTCATCAACCTCAATCCCTATGACTTGATCGAACTTTATGCATACACGGCTCAGCGACAGGATCATGGCATCAAATTTGGGATGGCGAACCGAGTGGTTGTGAAGACAATGGAGTCCCTGGTAAATCATCAAGCCAAGAGTGATTTCGAAATTGCTCTTCGCTTAGGCATTGAAAGACTCTCCTGCGCTCCACCAAATGAAGACTTTCCAGGCCTGCAGGAGAAGAGATCTGCCTCAGTCTTAACTCAACCCGAGCTTGGACTTGTTTACAAGAATGAATTCGGGGTAAAGAAATTCTTCACACTAACTGAGGTCTTCAAGTATTCAACCGATACACTTGAGTGGTTTCAGAAGGTCATTAGGGAAAGACTTGGCAAATCCCATGTGCCAAGAGAAGATGGGAATCAACTCATTCATGAGATATCAACAGTCATCGGCTACCGAAGATTGCTTCTGCGCTTCAAGGATATATCTCAAGGTCGATCATGATGAGTTGTAAACTTTTGCCTTAAAAATTATGTCTTTTGTTTCCAGTATTGTAAGAATTCATCATCCAATGAAAATTTGGAATTTGATGTTTTTCTTTAGATTAGTCTCTATTCTTCAAATTATGTTCATAGATTAGTTTATGTTCTTTCATTACTTAGGTGGAGATTGTTAGACCCCATAATCCATAAAGGGTAAAAGTAACTAAAAACAATAAGTGATGAAGAACCAGAAGACCGATGAAGACATCAAGGCAGAATTAACTAAATCTGGAGAACAACCAGAGGGTCGATGAACAACCAGAGATGCGATGGAAAGAGCATCTTCATCGCCCCTCTAGTCAACAGCACTTAGAGATTTTTTCAGCAATTCAACCAGAGGCATATGATGAAGATATGAAGATAAGGTTGATTCATTATACCATGGAAGACAGCTGGTGATGACAAGTCAACAGCTACACTTCAAGTTTATCTTAATATTAAATCTTATCCATAGTTTAGATAAACATTATCTGTTAATAGARGATTATCTAAATAGTCTCACTAGATAGTTATCTTCTAATTAACTTACTAGTATAAATAGGTGATTAGGCCTATTGTATTAAATGTCGTTTTTACGTTTTTCTTATTAATAAAGTGAAACCTTTGACGCTCAAGATTGTTCTATAATGTTCATAATTTATTCTTGAGTGTTCATCACTTTATCTATTAAAACACTATAATTTGGTTATTTTTAACTCGATTATTAGTGTTATTAAGAGATCTAGGATCAACAGTTTTGCACTATGATATAAATGATAAATTGATGTACTTGAGAGTATATTTCCAAATAAAGTCCCCGTCCGTAAACGCTACTTRTTAACYCGGGCATGTCCCCGAGCCGTGGTATTTGTGGATAGCCGCTATTGTTTTGATAGTCCCACCCAGAAAGGGATGCATATTACATACGTTTTATTAGTTTAATCATGTGGAATTTGGACCACTGCTGAATTACTACTGCTATGAACTGTGGGACCTAAGTGAGTATATGGGATACTTATGGTCGTTCATAAAATAATGGGGCACATTGGTCAAGAAAGGCTCAGTAGCGTCTCAAGTTTTAATCATCGTTATAGATTTACATTTATCATGTGCAAGTTAATGTATTAGTTTGCAAGAATTGATGTATGCATTGTAAATATTGTGAACTCACCAACTCTTAGTAGTTGACGTTGCATTATGTTTCATGCTTTTCAGGAAATAAGTAAAGAAGTGAAGTTTTTGGAGCATATTTGTAACAACAACGATTTTGTGTATTTTGTAAACTTTGTTTTGAAGTATTCAAACACCAACTTGGTTATGGATGCAATCTTGTAAAACTTATGGTGTTATTTATTATCTGTTGCTGTGACACGCTTACCTGCTACATCTCGTGTTTCTGCTTTAACGGGTTGTGACATGAAAAGACTCCAAGTCCTTCTACAACGAAAACTCATTAAAGTTAGAAGTGACAATGGAACTGATTTAAAAATGCCAGAATCGATGAATACCTCATCAATGAAGGCATCACACAAAACTTTTCAGTAGCCAGAACCCCACAACAAAATGGAGTGGTAGAGCGAAGGAACAGAACCCTTGTGGAAGCAGCAAGGACCATGCTTGCGTCATCGGAGTTGCCCATCACCTTCTGGGCTGAACCAATTTCAACTGCATGCTTCACCCAAAATCGATTCATCGTCAACAAGAGGCACCAGAAGACACCCTATGAGCTCATCAATTAGAGAAGACCAAATGTTAAATATTTTCATGTCTTTGGGTGCAAATGCTTTGTATTCAATGATAGGGAATACCTTGGCAAGTTCGACAAGAAGGCCGATGAAGGGATCTTTCTGGGTTACTCTCAAACCGCAAAAGCCTACAAAGTCTACATCAAGAGGACAAAAATTGTCATAGAAAGCATCAATGTGTCCTTTGATGACTCCACATCAATGACTTCTAGACACAACAGTTCAGGACTCGGACTTCAAGGAAGAGCATCTGATTCATCACTTGGCAAACCCAATGAATCATAGTTAGCTCAATTATTTAAAGACATCTTCGAAGAAGAAGTAATCTCTGGACATGTACCTACTGCAAAATCCACTTCCCGAATCGATGAGGAACACGTAGTCTCCAATGCTAAAGGTACAACTCTTACTGAAACTCATGTTTCTTCACCTTTTACCTCTTATGTGTCTTCAGATCAAGAACAAGAACCATAGTCTAACTCTGGAGATGATCTATTCGAGGGGGAGCAAGTAGTTCCATCAATCAATGAACAATTGCATCCTGTTGCTCTAGAACCACAGTCAAGCACCAAGTGAATGAAAGACCACCCACATCACCAAATCATTAGTGATCCAACATCTGGTGTAAAGACGAGATCAGCAACAGCCAATGAATGCCTCTTCACCAACTTTCTTAGCATGATAGAACCAAAGAAAATTTCTGAAGCCCTACAAGATCCAAACTGGATAGACGCAATGCAAGAAAAACTACTCTAGTTTGAGAGAAACAAGGTATGGTCCCTTATGCCTCTACCGAAAGAGAAGATGGCCATAGGAACCAAATGGGTCTTATGAAATAAGAAGGACGAAGATGGCATAGTAATAAGGAACAAGGCCAGGCTTGTTGCCAAGGGCTACTGCCAAGAAGAAGGGATTGACTACGATGAGACATTTAATCCCGTTGCAAGACTTGAAGCCATCAGGATATTCCTAGCCTATGCAGCTCACAAAGGCTTTAAGGTCTATCAGATGGACGTCAAGTCTACCTTCCTCAACGGAAAACTTCAAGAAAAAGTTTACGTGTAGCAGCCCCCTGGGTTTGAAGATACAAAACATCCAGAGTATGCCTATTTTCTTGACAAAACCCTTTATGGGCTAAAACAAGCACCCAGGGCCTGGTATGAAACTCTATCCACCTTTCTCATCAACAATGGCTTCGAAAAAGGTACAATCGATACAACCCTCTTTCTCAAAAAGCATAAAGGTGACATACTACTAGTACAAATATATGTGGACGACATCATATTTGGCTCTACAAATGCAAAACATTGCAAAAAATTCTCAGAGCTGATGAAAAGCAAATTTGAGATGAGCATGATGGGAGAACTTAGTTTCTTTCTTGGTCTTCAAATAAAACAAACTTCAGAAGGGATTTTCATCAATCAGTCCAAGTATGTGACTGACCTTCTAAAGAAGTACTCTCTCTCAAATTGATCATCGATGAGAACTCCTATGGCTACAGGAGCCAAATTATTTGTTGATCCATCAGGCAAATCTGTGGATGTCACAACCTACAGAGGCATGATTGGATCACTCCTGTATCTGACTGCAAGTAGACAAGATATCATGTTTCGTACATGTCTTTCTGCAAGGTATCAATCCAATCCTAATGAATCTCATCTCTCTGCAGTCAAGAGGATCTTTAGATACCTTAAGGGAACCCCTTCATTGGGTCTCTAGTATCCTAAGAACTTTGGATTTGATCTAATAGCCTATACAGATACAGATCATACAGGGTGCAAGCTTGATAGAAAGAGTACGTCTGGAAGCTGTCAACTCTTGGGAGACAAGCTGGTAAGTTGGACATCCAGAAAACAAAATTGTGTCTCAACCTCTACAGCAGAAGTAGAATATGTTGCTGGTGCTAGTTGTTGTTCACAACTTCTCTGGATGAAGACTCATCTTAAGGACTATGGCTTTCAATATGAAAAGAAACCAATCATCTGTGACTCCAAGAGTGCAATAGCTTTCTCTGCAAATCTTGTGCAACATTCCAAGACCAAGCACATCGATGTAAGGTAACACTTTCTGAAAGACAATGTTGAAAAAGGTAATATAGAAATGTACTTTGTTCCTACTGAGATTCAACTTGCTGACATTTTCACAAAAGCTCTTGACGAGAAAATATTTTTGTTCCTAGTCAGCAAGATGGGTATGCTGAATCTCACCACTTAGAGGCAATCATTAGTCTGAAACCAGAGATTCTCAATATCTCATGGTTATGCCTATAAGTGATAAGTATTATGATAGCCATAAACACCAAGTACTTTAAACCAGAGCCTCTAGTTGTAAAGACCAGAGCCTCTGGCCATTTAGAATCACTTTATTAATTTTTGGCAAAAATTTTCATCGCCATTGGAACCAGAGACATTTGGTCCAAAGCAAATACTTTGTACTGTTTCAACAAGTATTCCCCTCTAAACCAGAGCCTCTGGTTGTATAGACCAGAGCCTCTGGATCATTCATGCATGTAATCATGTCATTTTCATTCATCCTTTGGAACCAGAGACCTCTGGTCCAAAGCCAATACTTTGTGAACTTTTTCACAAAGTACTCTTTTCACAACCATAGCCTCTGGTTCTAAAGAACAGATCCTCTGGATTCAAATTCTTTGACATCAGAGCCCTCTGGTCTCAAAGGCACATCAATTCATCACCCACATACATGCACTTAACCAGAGCCTCTTGTTCGAAATTCTTTTCATATTTTTTTCATCAACTTTACAACCATAGCCTCTGGTTCCGAAGACCAGAGCCTCTGGATTTGTGTCTTTGGAACCAGCGCCCTCTGGTTTCAAAGACCCACTCGTTTTCATGACCACTCTCACACTTAGCCACCTTTCATACCATCCTTTCATCATCATTCACAACCAGAGACTCTAGTTGTATAGACCAGAGCCTCTAGTTATCAAAATGAACCTACCTATTGGTTCAAGGGGAGTTTTAAACTCCATCTCCTCCTTATGCATCATTCAAGGGGGAGCCTTTCATTCATCACAAAGAACTTTACATTGCATAAGTATGCATTTTCCATCCCAGAGCCTCTGGTACTACTATCTAGAGCCTCTGGACACCAAAATGCTAGATAAATGATGAATAAAACATGTGTATGCAACCAGAGCCCCTCTGGCCCTACATCATGGGGTGTCTATGCTTAACCAGAGCCTCTAGTTTGTCTATCCAAGGTTCGTTATTCATACAACCCAACAATTCATCGATGAACTTATTCGTCATGATCAACCAGAGTCCACTGGTTCCTCATCCAAAAAGGTTATGTTTAATCAGAGACATCTGCTTCTCCATCCAATGAGTCATGACCAACCAGAGCCCCTCTAGTTCCATGACAAAACAATTTTCATCCAAAAAACCCATCTTAATTGCAAACTCTATAAAGATTATACAAAATTGCAGCTTTTGTAAATCATGGGTTTTTAGAAGACCAAAACTTCGTAATTAGTATTAATCTTACAATTAGATGAAAGTTTAAATTGTTTTTGGCGCGATATTTCAAGAGATATTATTTGGAATAACTTTTAATTACTCCAAATAATTCAAACGTCACCTTACACAAAAGCCTGCCATATTAACAGGCTGTTTCCCATAAACCTCTTCACATTACCCATTCACCCTCCCCATGGCGACACGTGTCCTCCAACATTAATGGACAGAACTGTCAAGACGTCCCACGATCCCCATCAAATCACCTTTTTGCCAAACGTCTCCCACTATCATGATTACCATTTAGATATTTTTTTTCCTGTTCCCCTCCTCCACCATTAAATACCCATCTTCCCCACACCACTTCCTCTTTACGCTCCCAAAACCTGCAACTACTTACAGACGAATGAAGAAACTCAAAAAATGCAACCTCAACTAGCAATGGCATCCTTCGCCTCTCACGACTCAAACAACAACGACAGCCATGTGCAATCAACCGGTGCTGATAGCCGTACACTGGTGCTCCTTCTCTTAAAACCAAACAACCACGCGATCGACCTTCGAACCAACCTGTTTGAAGAAAAGTTTTCAATCATGATAGAGTTCTTCCAGAACTGTGTACTACAACTGGTGTTAACATTAACCGACAATGGCGTACCGCTTAAGTACGTCCAACAATATTGGCAGACTTACGAGTATATCCCCGACAGCCGTGAAATCATGGGGGATATTGACGCTCCAAATGACATGATCTGTTCCGTCAAAATCTCCCGGGCAAAGGTCTCTAGAGTCCTTTGCATTCCCACACGCCAAGAACTTGGCATTGACCACTACGCCGAACAACCCACGACCTCCGATATCCTCCTCTTCATCCGCATGCTAGGTTATAATCGTGACCTACGCAATGCCTCTGATTTTAAGAGGCAATTCCTCCCCCAATGTGGAATATGTTCTTTTCCATATTGAACAGATTTCTGACCTGCAAATTGGGATCGATGGATCAGGGCAACATCAACATAATGACTATCATGTACGGCCTCTTCTTCAACCTACCGCTGGACTATGCTGTCCTCATCTACAACGAAATCCATGCAGCGGTAATCAAGAAGTGCAAGCTTAAGGCCACAGGAAAGCGATTGTCGTCCGTGCTCTTCCCACGATTCCTCGCTCTCATCATAAGGGATGCAATGAGGAGACACAAACTACCAGCCGATGAACCATTCACCCCACAGTTCATAATGCATGGTCATCGCCCAACAATCTCCAAGGACGGCTACACCACCGAGAGGACAATCTCTCGCACCATGCTCAGCATCATACCAAAGACGTCTAAGATTAGTAGACCTACGAACGCTCTCTGCTATCCCGTAAACCAAGGGCAGCTACCCCAGAGCACTTAGACCCGTCCCCTGACAATATCGAGGTAGCACATGAGTCGTTTTCATCGGATGTTGAAGTTGATGATGATGACACTCCTCGTGTATCCCCTGGCCCTTCACATACATTACCCATCCCCACTACCCAAAGGGCAACCATCACCACTACCCATGGCGATCAAGGCCAAAGGGGTATTGAATATGGACGACCCAATCCAATCCTACACCCAGCCAGCCATCCAGAGGCCATTCTTCGGGACTCTAGAGATGATACAACCGTGGAACCTCACCATCCATCGCCTCCCTCCCAACAGAGAGGCGAGGAAGAAATAAGAGCCACTTCGCCTCATGGCTCGCCACTACCCTTCACACACCAAGAAGCATGTGTTGCTTCTGTGAGGTCACTTTGATGATCAATCTTCAATACATCTTAAGAATCCATGGCTGATCTGGATCTAATACTCAAGAACATTGAGAGGAGATTTGAGAGAGAAAGTCAAACATTTAAATCTAGTCAAACCTTCTTTTACGTAATCTGAATATTACAATAAGCACCTACCTTCTAAAGATTACAAAAGACATCACTCTATTTATAGGGTCAAACTTCTAAACATAGTCAAAGT
>NW_020203392.1:25379-26784 GCF_001531365.2 Cynara cardunculus var. scolymus | reverse complement strand
ATCAACTTTATCTTTTTGTGAAATATTTCAAGACTAATTGGCATGCATGAATTAACTTGGTTATCTACCGTCGAAACATGATCTAATCAGACTAATTAAACAAGACGATCTCTTATCATCGAGGCTAAATCCTAAAAAAAGACTTACTTTTCAATCAGGATCCTGAAATAAAGTACTAACCTGAAATCCCACAATGCAAAGTTGTCACAGTCTCCCCAATCCAGAAAAGTTTTGTCCCGAAATTTAATCGTAAAAATCCTCACCATGATTAGCTTGAGAACAGGTGGGGATACTTGTTTTTCATGGAGTCTTCCTTTTCCCACGTGTACTCCGATCCATGCGTTGAGTTCCAATGAACTTTTACTATGGGGATCCTGTTACGCTTCAACTGCTTAACTTCCCTATCCATGATCTCTATGGGTTTTTCAACAAAACGCAGTTGATCGTTAACTTATACATCTTCCAGTGGCATCACTTGAGTTTCATCTGTTAGACATCTTTTGAGATTCGATACATGGAATGTATCATGGATAGCGCTTAACTCCGAGGGAAAATTTAGCTTGTATGTCACTGGTCCAATCCTTTTTGCTATTTCAAAGGGACCAATATAACGAGGGCCCAACTTGCCTCTCTTTCCAAAACGCATCACTCCTTTCCATGGTGATACCTTTAGGAAAACTTTATCGCCTTTCTAGAACTCTAATGGTATCCTCCGATTGTTAGCATAGCTTTTCTGATGATCCCTTGCAGCCTTGAGTCGATTTCTGATTACTACAATCTTATCAGTGGTCTCTTGGATAACGTCGGGTCTAGTTAATTGTTTATCGCCAATTTCTGACCAACACAATGGAGATCTGCACTTGCGCCCATGCAAAGCTTCATAAGGCGCACATTGGATGCTGGTATGGTAGTTGTTATTGTAGGCAAATTCCACTAATGGAAGATGCGTGTCCCAGCTTCCACCAAAATCTATAACACATGCTCACAACATGTCTTCCAGGGTTTGGATTGTTCTTTCGATTTGTCCATCTGTCTGGGGGTGACAAGAAGTGCTTAGATCCAGACGAATACACATTCCTTGCTGAAGGGACTGCCAAAACCTTGACGAAAAACGGCTGTCTCTATCCGATAGAATGGAAGTAGGCATCCCATGCCTAGCGACGATTTCGTTTATATAGATCTGAGCTAACTTCTCCATCTTATAGTCTTCTCGGATTGGCAAGAAATGAGCAGATTATGTGAATCGATCTATAATCACCCAGATAGCATCATGCCCTTTTCCTGATCGGAGTAACTTAGTTATGAAGTCCATCGATATATGCTCCCATTTCCATTGAGGAATTTCGGGCTGCTGGAGCAGACCTGAAGGTTTCTGGTGTTCGGCCTTGACTATTGCACAAGTTGA
>NW_020203392.1:19515-24479 GCF_001531365.2 Cynara cardunculus var. scolymus | reverse complement strand
GGATCTCTGTAGGGGTTATCGGGGCTTCCCAATTCCTAATAGCCTCAATTTTGGCAGGATCCACCTAAATTCCTCTCTTGTTAACTACATGGCCCAGAAACTGAACTTCCTGTAACCAGAATTCACACTTGGAAAATTTGGCATACAGCTTCTCATTTCGGAGTACTTCCAAGATTATCATCAGATGTCGCTTATGGTCTTCTCGGATTCCTAAATAAATTAATATGTCGTCTATGAAAACGATTACGAATTTATCCAGGTATGGCCTACAAACTCTATTCATCAAGTCCATGAAGATAGCTGGTGCATTGGTTAGCCCAAATGGCATAACCAAAAATTCATAATGACCATACCGGGTCATGAAGGCTGTCTTGGGAATGTCCTCTTCCCGAACCCTCACCTGGTGATACCCAGATCGCAAGTCAATCTTGGAAAAATAGGCTGCCCCTTGAAGTTGATCGAACAGGTCATCGATTCTAGGGAGGGGGTATCTATTCTTGATGGTCAACTTATTGAGCTCCCGATAATCAATGCACATTCGTATTGACCCATCTTTCTTCTTGACAAATAGTACCGGTGCTCCCCAGGGTGAGTAACTTAGTCTGATGAATCCTTTGTCTAGCAGCTCCTGGAGTTGGGTCGACATCTCTTGCATTTCCGAGGGTGCCAAGCGGTATGGCGCCCTTGCTACTGGGGCAGCTCCAGGAACTAAGTCGATACCGAACTCGACTTGTCTCTGTGGGGGCAGGCCTGGTAATTCCAAAGGGAAAACATCGGGAAATTCTTGAACTACCGGTACGTCCTCAACCTTATTCTCCTTGATCCTTCCGTCAATCACATGGGCCAGGTACGCAGTGTAATTCTTCCTCAAATACTTTTGCATCTTCATACAGGATACCAGCTTAAACATTCGGTCTAGCTTATCTCCCTGGACCACAATTGGCTCCATTCCCTCTTGAGGAATTCCAATAAGTTTTTCTAAACAAACGATTTCGGCTTGGTTTTTGGATAGCCAATCCATACCTACAATTACGTCGAAACTTCCTAGTTCGATCGGTATAAAGTCTATACTAAAGTTCTTAATGTCTAGGTTCAGAGTACAATTCGAAATTACATTTCTAGCTTTGAGTTCCTGACCATTGGCAAACTCGACTACAAAGGCCTCTYTCAATTTCTGGGGCTTTAAGTTAATTTTCTGCTTAAAGTCTAGGGACACAAAACTTCTGTCCGCCCCAGAGTCAAATAAAATCGATGCAAATTCATTATTCAGAGNGTTGACAGTCCCACCCAGAAAGGGGTGCACATTACCTATGTTTTCTTGTCTAATCATGTGGAATTTGGATCACCGCTGAATTAGTACATCTACGAACTGTGGGACCTAAGTAAGTGTACGGGCTACTTATGGCCGTTCGTAAAATAATGGGGCAAGTTGGTCAGGTAAGGCTCAGTAGCGTCTCAAGTTCTTACATCGTGGAAGATTTACACTTATTAAGTGCAAAAGATTCGCATAAGTTTGCAAATATTTGGTTTATGCATTAAAATTTTTTATGCATATGAAAACCCGGCAGCTCACCAACTCTTTGTAGTTGACTCGTTTTATGTTCCATGCTTTTCAGGTAACAAGTAAGAATTGAAGTACTTTGGGAGCATACTCGTGGCAAAACAGATTAAGTTCGAAATGGATGTTTTTGTAAAAGAAGTATTTGTCAAAAAAAATTGGTTATGATGTTTAACTTGTTTTATTTTGAAAAATTGAAAAGTGTTATTTATTAACGGTTGCTGTGACTCGCTTACCTGCTGCATCTCGTGTTTCCGCTTTAGCGGTGTGTGACAGATTTGGTATCAAAGCTATAAAGCTCTGGTTAGAAGGACCAGAGGCAATGGGATAGAAATCCCATAAAGCTATAAAGTGTGTATGTGGTACTAGAAGCTCTGGTTAGAAGGACCAGAGGCAAAGGAATWGGAATTYCTTAAATTTGTTTGAGTTCATGAATGCACCAGAAGCACTGTTGAGAAGGAAACCAGAGATCGATGGATAGGTTACTTAGTACTTTTCTAAGTATGAAAGTTGAACCAGAGGCTCTGGTCATGCAACCAGAAGCTCTTGTAAGTGCAAGTATGAGGAACCAGAGGATCGATGGATAATAATTCCATAATTATTCTAAGTGTGGATGTTGAACCAGCGGTTGATAAAATAGAATTCCATTGATTTGCCAGAGGACCGATGGATGAGAAATCCTTTCCTAAGGATTTTAGTTAAACCAGAAGCTCTGGTCATGAGACCAGAGGCTCTGGTCATGGAACCAGAGGCTCTGGTAGTACAACCAGAGACTTTATATTTTGAAGGTCTAGTTTGATTTCCACTCTTAGCCTTGTTTAGAAGCTTTGGTCATATCTCTAAGCATTTATAGATGGCGTAATTAATAATTAAGATTATTAACGTCGTAGCTCACTATGGCGTCGTCCGATCCTAGTGAATACTCAGTCGATGAATCCGGTTACGTGGTTGGCCACTATAGAAGAAACTCAGCCCATAATGAAGAGATAGACCCGTATGAGCAGGACACTGCGACCAGTGGAGCATCTGCCTCTCCACAAGCATCTATCCTACCCCCATCGGAGCCAGCACCCGATGTTCCACCACGAACTTATCATGGCTCAAGGATCAGAGTCAAGCCAAGGAAGAGCATTCCACTGCCGCAACATGTGGCATTTGAAGACGCTGTTAGAGTCATAGGAGAGACATCCAGACCGTAATTAGGGAGCATGATAACTCAAGTGGTGATCCGGGTACCTGCGTCCTGCACCCGGGGCATGAATTCGGTTTAAAGAGAATGGGTAAGGAGAATCGCATCCGATATGCAAGTGCACCAGACCCGGCTGGGATACCACCACCACATCCTAAACAACATGTCTGATGTGATGGAAGCACACCATCAGCGCATGTTGAGGAACACAGACGCCATCGCTGCAGCAAGGCGGGAAATAAGAAGGTTGTACAGATGGTTGGTTGTAAGTGGAGTGGTGATGCTAATTTTGGGAATAGTGATAGGATGGATGTTGTTCTAGAAGACGAATTAGTGGTTGGATGCCCACTCTTTTGCGTAGAAAATCACTACCCTGTTTTGTGTGACTATAACCATTTTTTGAATGCATAATATCTTTTTGGGAAACGCTTATTTATGTCAAGTCATGGTGTGCATAAGTTTAATCTATTCTAATTATGTAAATGCTTGAATAATATCCATGCGATGAACACTCTTGGCATCATTTAAACGCCTGAAAGCTATCACCCTTGTTATTGCCATAAAAAAACGAATTCCCTTGCACGACTTGTGTCAGAACAACTTCTGGCCACACTCCCCAACATAGTCAGTCAAATGGCTGCTGGCATGAATGCTAACCAACCAAATAATCCAGAGCCGAGAGCGGCTAGGGAATGCACTTATAAATCCTTTAGATCTTGCAACCCGAAAGAATTCAATGGAACAGAAGAAGCAGTAGGATTATTATCGTGGCTCGAAAGCATGTAGTCTGTCCTTCCACATTAGTAAATGTACCTAAGGAAATAAAGTAGAATATGCGGCATGTTTGTTTCAAGGAAGGGCACTTACCTGGTGGAATACATTAGTGCAAACCAGAGGTCGAGAAGCGGTTAACCAGCTTTTTTGGGAAGAATTTAAGAAATTGCTAAAGGATGAATACTGCCCAAGAAGTGAACTCCATAAGTTAGAAATGGAGTTATGGAATCATGAAATGAAAGGAGAAAATATAGCTGCTTATACAGCTCGATTCCATGAGTTGGCGAATCTAGTACCTCATTTAGTGACACCAGAGGAAGTCCGCATTGAGTGGTACATTTGGGGTTTGTCTTCAGAAATTCGAGGAAACATCACCTCAACCAATCCAAAAACCCTTAGGGAGGCGATAGATATTGCCACCAAGCTCACGAATAATGCGGTTCGATCAGGAGAATTTCCCAAGGGAAAAAGAAAAATGGAGGAGCAGGGGAATCGAAGGTATGGGGGAAATATGACAAGAATAGGAGAGTGATAGGAAATTTTGGGGCACAAACTCAGGCGGTAACACAAGGAGGCACGACTAAGTATAATAGATGCAAATATCCACATCGGGGGAATTGCATCATTTGTCAAAGATGCCACCTAGGGGGTCATACAGCAAAGGACTGTCGAAGACGATTATGCTTCGATTGTGGGAGCCCAGATCATATGAGGAATGTATGCCCAAGGAGGAAACAAGGAGCAAATGCAAGCCAAGCCCGACCAACCACTAAAGAAAACCCAGAAGGTCCGGCACGGGGCAGAGCATTTGAGATCGGAGCCAAAGAAGCTAGATATGATCCCAATGTGGTTTCAGGTACGTTTCTTCTGAATAACGAATTTGCAWYAGTTTTATTTGATTCAGGGGCAGATAGGAGTTTTGTATCACTAGATTTTAAGCCTAAGATTTACTTAAAGCCACAAAGGTTGGAAGAAGCTTACGTAATTGAGTTTGCCAATGGCCAAGAAATTAAGGCTAAAGACATAATTAAGGATTGCACTCTAAGTTTAGACAATAAGAATTTCAGCATAAACCTTATACCGATTAAATTAGGAAGTTTTGACGTAGTTATCGGCATGGATTGGCTATCCAAAAATGTCACACCCCGCTAAAGCGGAAACACGAGATGTAACAGGCAAGCGAATCACGACAACAATTATTAAATAACACTATTTAATTTTTTTAAATTAAATAAAATGAGTTCAACATCATAACCAAATTTTTGACAAATACTTCTTTTACAAAAGCTTCCATTGCGAACTTAATCAGTTTTCCACATGTATGCTCCTCAAAATACTTAATTTCTTTCTTGCTACCTGAAAAGCATGGAACATAAAACGAGTCAACTACAAAGAGTTGGTGAGCTCACGGGTTTTCACATGCATAAAACAATTTAATGCACA
>NW_020203392.1:14918-19363 GCF_001531365.2 Cynara cardunculus var. scolymus | reverse complement strand
AAAACAAGGGTGATAGCTCCCCAGATATTTCAATGATACTCAAGGGTATTCTTCGCAAGGAAAATAATCAGGTAATACCAACACCAAAATAGAGTAAACTTATTCGTACAATAAATTGGCATAATATGTATTCTTCCAAAGGTGCCCATGCATTGATATTAGATGATAAGTACAAGACAAGATTCCTAACGTCTGAACAAAAGAGTATCCTATTTCAAATTTCTTCTAGATCAACATCCATCCTATAGGTATTCCTAATGCTAGCATCATCATGCTACAAACAAACAGCCATCTATACAACCTCCTAATTTCACGCCGGGCTGCAGCAGTAGCCTCTCTGTTTCTTATTAGGCTCTCATGATGTGCTTCCATTACATCGGACAGGTTGTTGAGCATGTGATGATGATAACTCAGTCGAGTCTTGTATACTTGTGTGTCCACTGCAATCCTTCTTACCCACTTTCTTTCCGTTGGATTCATCCCTTGAGGGTAAGATGCAGGTATTTCGGTCACAATCTGAGTCATTCTGCTCCCTTCGTGGGGTCGGGATGACTCCCCTACGACCCTCTGTGAGTTCTCAAATGTCACCCTCTGTGGTAGTGGAACACTCTTTCTGGGTGTGATCCTAATTCTTGGACAATGCTGGGTTCGTGACGGAACGTCAGATACCGGCTCTATTGGGGGTAGGTAAGACACTTGAGGTGCGGCAACTGCATCACTTGATGCCGTTTCTTGCTCGTATGGGTCCACCTCTTCGACGCAGGTTGAGTTTCTTCTTGAGCGACCAACTACATATCCGGAATCATCGGTGGAATATTCACTCGGATCAGAAGACATTGCAGAGATCTGCGACATGTACAACCTTGGTTACTAAAGTGCAACATCTAGCATAAGCTTAGTGATTCAATAGAAGCTTCTAATTAAAAGTAAGTCATGACAAACAAACTATAATCTCTGGTCAAACCTCTGGTTATACTACCAGAGCTTCTGGTCGTGAGACCAGAGCTTCTGGTTGCACTGGAGTCCTTAGAGAATGAATTCTTATCCATCGGTTTTCTGACAATCCAATGGAACTCCATCCTATCAACCACTGACTTAATCCTCACACTAGAAATATTTAAAGATCTTACTTTCATCGACCTGATGCACTTACCAGAGCTTCTGGTAGCAAGGACAGAGCCTCTGATTCTGCTTAGTGCGCTTACCAGGGCATCTAGTTACGAGACAAGAGCCTCTGTTGCAACATCAATACTTAGAAATTCTAAGGACTCCCTCCATCGATCCTCTGGTTCTTCTATTCGCCCTTACCAGAGCTTCTGATTGCGAGACCAGAGCCTCTGTCGCAATATCTATACTTAGAGAAATTCTAAGTATCCCTTCCATCGATCCTCTCGTTCTTCTACTCGCCTTTACCAGAGCTTCTGGTTGCGAGACCAGAGCCTCTGTGACATCCTTTATACTTAAAGAAATTCTAAGCAATTCCTCCATCGATCCTCTGGTTCTTCATGGCACTTAGCGAAATTTGAGAAGTCTAATTTCNACGACTAAGTATAATAGATGCAAATATCCACATCGGGGGAATTGCATCATTTGTCAAAGATGCCACCTAGGGGGTCATACAGCAAAGGACTGTCGAAGACGATTATGCTTCGATTGTGGGAGCCCAGATCATATGAGGAATGTATGCCCAAGGAGGAAACAAGGAGCAAATGCAAGCCAAGCCCGACCAACCACTAAAGAAAACCCAGAAGGTCCGGCACGGGGCAGAGCATTTGAGATCGGAGCCAAAGAAGCTAGATATGATCCCAATGTGGTTTCAGGTACGTTTCTTCTGAATAACGAATTTGCAWYAGTTTTATTTGATTCAGGGGCAGATAGGAGTTTTGTATCACTAGATTTTAAGCCTAAGATTTACTTAAAGCCACAAAGGTTGGAAGAAGCTTACGTAATTGAGTTTGCCAATGGCCAAGAAATTAAGGCTAAAGACATAATTAAGGATTGCACTCTAAGTTTAGACAATAAGAATTTCAGCATAAACCTTATACCGATTAAATTAGGAAGTTTTGACGTAGTTATCGGCATGGATTGGCTATCCAAAAATGTCACACCCCGCTAAAGCGGAAACACGAGATGTAACAGGCAAGCGAATCACGACAACAATTATTAAATAACACTATTTAATTTTTTTAAATTAAATAAAATGAGTTCAACATCATAACCAAATTTTTGACAAATACTTCTTTTACAAAAGCTTCCATTGCGAACTTAATCAGTTTTCCACATGTATGCTCCTCAAAATACTTAATTTCTTTCTTGCTACCTGAAAAGCATGGAACATAAAACGAGTCAACTACAAAGAGTTGGTGAGCTCACGGGTTTTCACATGCATAAAACAATTTAATGCACAAACCAAATATTTGCAAACTTATGCGAACCTTTTTGCACTTAATAAATGTAAATCTTTCACGATGTAAAAACTTGAGACGCTACTGAGCCTTACCTGACCAACTTGCCCCATTATTTTACGAACGACTAAAAGTAGCCTGTACACTTACTAAGGTCCCACAGTTCGTAGATATACTAATTCAGGGGTGGTCCAACTTCCATACTTAGAAAAACACTAAGGGGCTGTTTGGCAGTTGCTGAATGGTTTAGTGCAGAATGGTTAAGTGGTCAGAATGGTTAAGAGGGGCAGAATGGTTAAGTGCTGATTGAAATAATGTTGTTTGGTAACTGTGCTCTAAATGACAACAAATTACCATTTTAACCCTCGAGACAAAGGAGTTCCATTCTAATCAAATTAAGGTCATCCAATTCACAAAAGAGTCCATACAACATAAAATACATTACACCGGCGACCGGCGATAGAACCAAAATCATCCAAATATACCCTATTGTGTTCAAGTGAAGCTACTGTTAAGCATACCGGCGATCGGCGACCATCGATTTCTAGCGTTCCTATTGTTAAGAAATAGAACCAAAATCATCCAAATATACCCTATTGTGTTCAAGTGAAGCTACTGTGGTGCATACCGGCGACTGGCGACCGACGATTTATTCATCCAAAACAGAAGATAGATGAAAGATTTGGAGACAGAAGATACCTGATGGAGGCGAGCGGYGAAGCTGTGGAAGGCGACCGACGATGGAGACGGTGGTGGTCACAGGCGATGGAGACGGTGGTGGTCACCGGCGATGGAGACTCGGGAGGTGACAACCGGAGATTTCTTCATCCAAAACAGAAGATAGATGAATGATTTGGAGACAGAAGATACCTGATGGAGGGGAGCGGCGAAGCTGTGGAAGGCGACCGACGATGGAGACGGTGGTGGTCACCGGCGATGGAGACGGTGGTGGTCACCGGCGACAGAGACTCGGGAGGTGACAACCGGCCGACCTGGGGAAGGGGACGAGACTCATAAAGGCGACGTTAAGAGAGAATAGGACGGCTGGAAGATTGGTGTGGAGGGGTAAAAAGGGAACAAATGCAATCTGAATGGTTTAGTGAAGCTATGGATGCAAAATGGTTAAGAGGTTATTGTAACTATTAAGAGGGTTGTTTTTTTTGCCAAACAGACCTTACCTCTTACCGATTAAGAGGTTGGCTCTTAATGTCACCATTAAGAGCCAAACAAACAGCCCCTAAGTAACCTATCCATCGATCTCTGGTTTCTCATAATGTACTTACCAGAGCTTATGGTTTCAAGACCGGAGCCTCTGGTTCGACTTCCATACTTGAAAAAACACTAAGTAACCTATCCATCAATCTCTGGTTTCCTTCTCAACAATGCTTCTGGTACATTCAAGAACTCAAACAAATTTAAGGAGTTTCTATTCCTTTGCCTCTGGTCCTTCTAACCAGAGCTTCTGGTCCAACAAGGACACTTAACAAGATAAGGGTTTTTCCACCCAAAATTCCTGGTCCTTCTAGGGCAACATATATTCATAGTGAGTATAACACATAAAGTCATGTTTTTCATAACAATTTCCTTACGGGAGCATATCTCTAGTACAACCGATTAAGTTCTTCTTATTATATGTAAGTTAAACACAGGTGATCAGGCTCTGTTTAATCAACATATATAACGTGACCTGCTTTAAAATCACATGATTCTAAGTAACTTGAAAACCATTTTGAAATTTTTTGGCTTTAGTTGATGGTTTGCAAAGAAAACCAGCGTTCTCTATAACTTGTCACACCCCGCTAAAGCGGAATCACGAGRTGTAACAGGCAAGCGAGTCATAGCAACAGTTCATAAATAACACTATTTCAAGTTATTCAAAATAAAAACAATTCATCGACGTAACAGGAATAAAAAAAATACACAACGTTCATAAATACATCAAAATCTTGACTTAATCGATCCTGTTTCAAGTATGCTCCCTTAAAAATCCAAACCACTTACTTAGAACCTGAAAAGCATGGAAATAAAAACGAGGTCAAC
>NW_020203392.1:13340-14733 GCF_001531365.2 Cynara cardunculus var. scolymus | reverse complement strand
CTATCCACAATACCACGGCCCGGGAATGTACCCGAGTTAACTAGTAGCGTTTACGGACGGGGACTTTCATTTGGAAACATATACTCTCAAGCACATCAATTTAGCATTTATTCTAATAATAGTTATCAAACAAAATATAGCAACCCGACTAAGCAGTTCCTTAGCCCAAGAGGTTTCAAGTAAAACTTGACTAAGCAGTTCCTTAGCCCAAGAGGTTCCAAGTAAAACTTGACTAACCAGTTCCTTAGTCCAACAGTTTTGAGCAAAACATTGACTAAGCAGTTCTTTAGTCACAAGTATCATAAAACATAAACATGCAATGTTTGCTCAATCTCATTCTTTTCCCCCATAAAACATATAAAAAACATTAAAAGTGGGGCCGTGAGAACTCATAAGTTTGGTGAATATCGTGTGTTTCCTCTAGGGACTTGCTATGCTTGCTCGAACYTCCTGACAGACCAACCAGCGCTATATTAACTTAATGGTTTCCTTGACTTAGGKAGGGCAAAGTTGRTTCCAATGCAAAGCCACCAAATATTCTCACAAAATAAAGCTGATATTTTTAATAATTAAATAAAAAGGAACCTTCTAAAACCTTATTAATGACATCATTAAATGTCATCCCAAAACAATGATGACAGCCGTCAACTGTTAAAATCAAGAGATTTTGAGTGGGTTTAACACTCTTGTCAAGAATTCTTCAACCTTGAGTCATACGCCTCCGAAAATTGTTTGCATGCCCAAGAATGACAGCAATGATGGAGAGGGTCTCGAGCTCAACGTTCTCGATAATCAAAACTTTTAACACCAAAAACATCAACTTTAAATAAATTCCAGAGAAGAAATAAACAAATAAAATTTCCGATTCCAGCAAGCTTTCAAGATGAGAAATCTGATTTAGAGATGCATGCAAGATACTATCATCCAAGAGTACGATCGGACCTCACATGCAAGAACTCTCTCCTTCTTTCTTTGAGACTAAAGAATCTTGGGTCACCGATTATCATCCAACGAAGACACATGCAGGTCTTTGATGAATAATATCTCCTCTTTAAATCTCATAAATTGATTTGAAGAATCGAGTAGGAAGATAAAGAAAATCGAACAACTAAAAGAGAGTAAAACAGCTCTTAAAACATACCTTTTCTTGACCGAAAATCTCGAACCAGTGTCAAAACAGCAGAAAGCTTGAGTTTTTTTTTTGTAAGGAGAAGAAATTGGTTGGAAGGTGATGAAGTTAGAGAGAGAGAACAAAAGGCTGGAACTTTTTGAAGAATGAGGAGTTTTAAAAAAGGGAGGGGAGTATTTATATGGGGCTTTTTGAAAGAAAATGGGTTGTCCTCCCAAGGCCCAAGCCCAAGATGTTAAATTTCCAAATGCTAGGCCCCAAAAA
>NW_020203392.1:10979-12575 GCF_001531365.2 Cynara cardunculus var. scolymus | reverse complement strand
TTGCCCCATTATTTTACGAACGACCAAAAGTTGCCCGTACACTTACTTAGGTCCCATAGTTCGTAGATGTACTAATTCAGCGGTGGTCCAAATTCCACATGATTAGACAAGAAATCATAGGTAGAATGCACCCCTTTCTGGGTGGGACTGTCAACACAGTAGCGGCTATCCAGAATACCATGGCCCGGGGATGTGCCCGAGTTAACAAGTAGCGTTTACGGACGGGGACTTTATTTGGAAAATATACTCTCAAGAACATCAATTTAGCATTTATTTCAAAGTGCAATAAAAGTCAATATTTCATGACACAATAAACTTGACTAAGCAGTTCTTTAGTCCAATGGTTTCAAACAAAGCTTGATTAAGCAGTTCCTTAGTCCAATGGTTTCAAACAAAGCTTGACTAAGCAGTTCCTTAGTTTAATGGCTTCAAACAAGTAACATGCATAGTTTGCTTAATCTCATGCTTTTCCCCCAAAACAATAAACAAAGCATTAAAAGTGGGGCCGTGAGAACTCATAGGTTTGATGATGAATATCCCAGTAAATGACGATTGAAGCTTTCAACGTCTGTCCTGACTTCCTAAATAAACCAACATCCCACATTCAGATCTCCTATGAGCTCTAGACGAAAATAGAGTCAAGTTGCACCCTATGTAATGCTATCGGATTTTAGGAAATAAAGTTGATATTTTATTAATAAMCTAATAACAGTCCAAAATAAAAGAAATCAAAATCTTTTACTCAAAAGCTGATTTTTGGACACATTATAAAGTATGTTCCAAATATTTTTGGGTTCCTCGAAACTCTAAAAATAGGAACCTTCCAAAAGTCATTTTATGTCCAACTTGTCACATTATTTACAATAATGACATCAGCCGACTAATCCAATTATCAAGAAATTTGAGTGGGTTTTAAATTCYTCATCATTACTCTTTAACCTTGAGTTACACAGCCCCTGAAACAGATTGCACGCTCACCGAGTGGCAGTCATTTGGGGCCAAATTCATCATTTTCCAAAAGTAATCACTATTTTCAAGCTAGCAATATAAATTTAAATCTCCAGGGAAGAATTTTTTTTCTCGATTCCATTGAGTTTTCGAAGAAAATAAGATAGATTAAAGATGCATGCAAGATTTAATACTTCAAAACTTAGCTTTACATGCTTAAACTTCACATGCAATTGGTTTCCTGTTAGCTCTCATTTCATTAAATGTAAAAGTATGGAAAAAATAATTCTGCAAGGGTTGACAGAAGTCGATCTGTCACAGAAGACCACAGAGGATCAACAGCAGAAGATGCTCAAGAGTACAAGTCTCAAGTGACAGAACCTCTATCGTGTCTCACAGAGGTTCTGGAAGATATCCTCTACTTTGAAGTGCTTTCAAGTTATATCCAGCAGAGCYTCTGTGATGTCTCACAGAGGGTCTGCAGCCTGTCTTCTGTGTAGATCTTCTTTAGTTGTTTTACTTTGGTTTATTAGTTGCTCGTGCTTATCACGTGTTCTTGTCTGTAACTTGTTTTGATCGAACGGCTAAGATTAATTTACTTTAGGTCATGTCAGAAAGCGGTTACTTGCTTGTATAAATAGCAGCGTA
>NW_020203392.1:6120-6995 GCF_001531365.2 Cynara cardunculus var. scolymus | reverse complement strand
GAACGATGTTGAATGCCTCTGGGCTTCCATTATCTTTTTCGGCAGAAGCTGTTTCTACTGCCTGCTACACACAAAACCGGTCCTTAGTGGTTAAACGCTTTGAGAAGACTCCCTATCAACTTCTACTCAATAGAAGGCCAAACATCAAGTTCTTCCATGCGTTTGGTTGTAAATGCTACGTTCTAAATGACAGAGAGTCTCTGGGAAAATTTGAGCCCAAAAGGGGATGATGCAATCTTCATCGGCTATGCGTGGGATACTGTCGCATACAGAGCCTACATCCCCAGGACCCAAATCATGGTTGTCAGCACAAACATAAGATTTGATGATTCTTTTCATGTGACGAAGGACAAGTTCACAGAAGAGTTGAAAATCCAAGCCAACAAATCTCCAAACGCTACAATCACCCCAGAACTCGAGCAACTGTTTACAGAGTGGTACGGAGACGATGCAGAACCAGAAAGACCTTCCGTAGAAGTTGCCCATCCAGGTCAAGCATCTAGAGAAAGTTCTTCCACAACACCTCTCACAGAGGATGCTCCCCTCCCTTCATCCTCTGTGACCCCTTCCCAAGAAGATTCTCAACCAGAGGCTGCACMAATAAATGAAAGTCCTCCAGTCTCATCCTCCAATGAAGCTCAAGAGCCTGAACAAGACTCTGCATCTCAAMCTCATBTTCAAATTGCACAAGAAACCGTGCCTTCTGTTCCACCACATCATGTCACTAAATGGACCCAAAGCCATCCACAATCTCAAATCATAGGAGAACCGTCTACAAGTGTAAAGACACGAGCCTCGGCAAACTATTGCTTATTTACTTGCTATGTAAGCGAAATTGAACCCAAGACAGTTGCAGAGGCTCTGGCAGATACCTT
>NW_020203392.1:0-4809 GCF_001531365.2 Cynara cardunculus var. scolymus | reverse complement strand
ATTTTCTTAAACATCAAGTTGAAGAAGGTAACGTCGAATTATATTTTGTCAAATCAGAATTTCAATTGGCTGACCTTTTTACAAAAGCCCTAGATGAGAAAAGGTTTAACTTCCTTTTGGAGAAAATTGGAATGCGTGTCCAGAGTCTTAGGTGGTGGTTGTCTTAATTATTTATTCTTTTTGTTCATATATTCTCTTTTAAATTTAATTTTGTAAATAATTTAAATTTCTTAAATAATTTTTTGCTTGATTCTTTAGTCTACAGGTTTAACCAAGCAAATGCTTGCATGGTTCAAGGGGGAGTTTGTGTTTTAAAAAAGATAAAACCTCTTGAAGAATAAAATGTTTTAGCTCACAGAAGTCTTTTCACAGAACCTCTGTGACTGCTTACAGAGGCTCTTTGAACGGATCTTCTGTGGACACYTCTTCTTAAGGATTTTCAAAATGGTTTTTATTCAAGGGGGAACCAAGAAAGCTGGCTCAGAGGGGGAGTTTTTCAAAACAAAAATAAAACCACAGAAGGTGCAAAAACGTTTGAAGTATTTCGTTCTCAAAGGTCATCTCATCAGAACCTCTGGCACTTCTAACAGAGGTTCTGTGAGTTGAGCTGAGCAAATACTAATCTCTTTGTGGATTTTCTAAAACAGTTTAGGTAAAAAGGTGTAACATTTAATAGAAGGCCTGGCACATATCACAGAGGCTCTGTAACCCTTAGGCCTCTGACAGAACTCTGTTAATAGTTCTTGTCTATTGATATGGTGCGCGTGGTTCTATGGATAAGGGTAAGAACAAACACGCGCGTGTCAGAAAATGGAAGCGCATGTCATCAATCGCGCGTCTTCCCTTTTTTGAACCGTTTCACCCAAATACACTCATCACACGACCTTTCGTACAGCAGGCGGTTCAATTTTAAAAATCCTCACCTATAAATACCCTCATTCCCCCCAATTTAAAACCTTACGCACTCAAGAACTCTCATACGAACCTGCAACCTGCAATTTCTCAAAGCTTACCTGCAACCATGTTGTCTTCAAGCGCCTCAGCCCAGTCTGTTAACGTCTCAAGTGACAACGAGGTGACGCAAGCACAAGCCCTAACATCACACGCCCTGTCTTTCATGTAAAACAAGTACGAAAAGATCGTTCTCGTGAAGAAGCCGAATAACTACCATTTCGTCCCCTCAGGTTTTCCCGATTTCACCTTCCCTCTAATGGAAATACTAAGGAACCACCTTCTTTTTTATACTTTATCTGCTACTCGACCCACACCAGAAACCTACTTAACCCAATTCTTGTTGAGTGCCTACATTACTACTCTTGACAATTCTGGCCTCACAATCGTTGGTTATGCATCCCACCCAGTTAACATATCCCTCGTCCCATTAGAACTTAATGTGGAAACTTTGAGAACTGCTCTACATTTGCCTACACTTGAACAATTGAACCTAAATGCCTATGTTGCCACTCCTACCGACGAGGAATTAATCCAATCTTTGGAATTTCACTCTTACGCAACCCCGATTGTCAAAAGAACCCAATTCAGGCCTAAGGGACTACCCCCTATTTGGAACACACTTTTTTCAATCATATGTTGCTGCCTAACAGGAAAGGTAGGCAGTCATGACCAGACTTCCCACGCCATGCTGTCAATCATGTATGGCATCTACTTCAATCTTCCATTGGACTACGCGCAGCTGATATTCGAGGACATAGTCGGCCTCATCAAGAAAAAGTGCGCAAGTCAAAAAGGGGAGAAGACGAAGGTTAAGGCCCAAAAGAAGGCCAAGGAAGATATGAACCAGCCTAATTTGATCCTACAACGCTTCCTTGGTTTGACATTTGGAGACCTTCTGGCAGCAAAATTGCCTTCTGTGGAGCCCAATGCAAAATTATATCCATTCAAGGAGATTCGTCCTACCGAGCACGAGCAAGGCTACAGAAGCCCAAGACCCCTATCCAAGGCCATGCTCAGGTATTTAAGTCACCACGATCGCAAATCCTATAGACGTGGTAACAGGCGACCAGAACCGGTCCCTGYAACCCCACCACGAATAGGTGTCCCCTTAGGTGAGGAAATTGCAAAAATGAGAGTGGAGGGACGTGTGGAGGAGCCARAAGTGGCTGGTAAGYAGAGTGAGGAACCCCCTAGAATCCCAAGTCCCCCACGCAAGAAGAAGAAGACACAGAAGGGTGATGACACCTCTGTGAAGAAGAAGGCAAAGAAGAGACCTGTAGAGGAAGAAGGTCCAACTGTACCTCTGCCAAAACCAAAGAARAKAAAAWCAAAGAAGGCTGAACCRACAGAGCCTGTGATCACAGAACCTGTGGTCACAGAGGCCATTGTAGAAGAAAGACCGGCAGAGGCTACAGCAACACCCAAGCGCAGAAGGTTGCGCAAGATGGTCCTCAATGTCTCCCCAACATAACAACTTCAGGATGTTCTTTTGAATATGCAGAAGGAGTTCAAGGCGCCAATTGATGAAACTCAATTGGGGACAGAAGTCATTCTAGATGACGAAGAAAAAGAGGCAGAAGTGTTAGGTGAGGGAGCAAAAGATGCCAAAGGCACACAACCAAGCCCACCTCCCAGTGCAATCCACATGTCTAGAGGCCCTGTTCTAGAGGGAACCTCTATTGAAGAAGGCATGCACTTGCCGAACCCTAACCAGCCTACCACCACAGAGGACCTTCTTTCGTCCTCTGTGGAGCGCACACCTGGGAAACCACATCATACTTCTTCATCCTCTCAAAAGGATGAAGGTTTTACAAAAAGAGTCCCTTCGCCCATGGACTCGACAGAACCAAAAGAGGCATCCGTTGCCTCTCCTCACAGGAGTGTTCAACAAGAACGTGCTTCAGAGGCACAGGTGAGGATCACAGAGGTAGAGGGTCTAGAACGCCCTCTACCTCCACTAGATCAAACTGTCAGGATAGTCTCTGAAACTACAGGACATGAAATCTACAGAAAACCGGTAGGCTCTCCTCAAGGAGATGTGCGAGGATCCGGTGGAAGTCCCCGAGCAGGCTACGAAAAACCAGCCGCTGAGGGCGCCTCAAGCTCCGAGGCCAAAGGATCACCATGTGTTAGTGGTCCGAGTTCCCAGAACGACTATGTGACAAAGGGGGAGCTTAACACCTTTGCCACTGAATTGTTCAAAAATATGGACGAGTTGAAAAGCTTGTTCATCTCCCGTTCAACGCCACAAGACCTCACGCCGCTCACAGAAGCTCTGAAGGAGTTTTCCTCCTCACCTGCAGAATTGAAGTCTACTTTAGTAACCCTTCAGAGCTCTGTCCTTCAAAAGGATGACCTAGCAGAAGCCTTCCAAGCGATGACGCTATATCCCTCCTCCATCAAGACGCTAAAGGAAGAACTCACAGAAATGGCCGCCAAATTTGCAGCCGATTTCGTCTCTGTAGGCTACGCAGATTACTCTTCATTCAGAGATGAAATCAAGGAGATGTTCTCCTCTGCAGTCACCTACGGCCTTTACACGAAGACCTCAAGGGTCAACATCAATCATTTGGCAACTCACATAGAGCTGGATGCTATGGTAGATGCCCTAAGGGATGTTGTGACCGGCCATATCGGAGCACTTGTCACAGAGGCCCAAGCATCAAACGCTCTCATCAAAGACTGCATGTCAAAGCTTGTAAAGGAAGGTGACCTTCTTCGAGCAAAGATCTTCAGCACCATCTCCAAGCTTAAATGGGCCACAGAGCTAGATGTGATGAATGCCTCTGCAGGTGCTGAAAAGGTGATCGACAAGATGTACAAAGCGGCCACCAAAATCTTGTGTCATTTGAAGAGGGTTCCCCTGACTACATGCAAGGCAGACGCCAAACAGAGCCATGACGATCATGATGATCGTCATGAGGGGGAGAATAAGAAGGAAAAGAAGAAGGCCCCAGACTCAACGAAGAAGACTACTACCAGAGCATCTGCCAGAGGTGTCAAGACTGGGGATTCTACAGCTGAAAAAGGCAAGAAAAAGTCTGCAGAGCCTAAAGGCAAGGGGAAGGCCATATCTGTAGAGTCTTCACATAAGGGGTCATCATCGAGCACTGAAACCCCAAAGAAGATTAATGAAGAAGAGTATGCTGATGACCCTGAACTCCTCAAAGCATTAAAAATATCTCTGGCAGAGGCTCTAGCGAAGAAGGGCAAAATTCCAATGCATCACAGAGAAGGCGAAGCCACATCATCTCATTTCCCACAACTCCAAACAACATCCACGGGTATGTTTGATGCCCTGCAAGGAACTATCAAGCCAATCCTTGCAGAGGGATCGACCCAGAGGCCGATTTTGGAAGAAGAAGAAGAACACAAGATGCCAAAGTCTACAACGGGAGGACGGGTCTCTGAAATCCTTGAATCTATGAACAAGATTCCTATGAAAAATGTTCACACAGAGCCTGTCACTACCCCAGAAGAAATTCTTATTTGGAAGTACTCTGTAGTAGATATAGAGCCACCCTATGACCCAGAACTCACTGATATTCCCTCGTCAATTGCCAAGTTCCACTTCACCAAGTTAACAAGGCCTCATGAGCAGGTCTTCTCACGGCACATGATCACTTCTCTGGTGACAATCTCACCAAGGTCCTTGTTAAAGAAGACTGTGCTCTACACACAGTATATTGTAAGGAGAGAAGATGGCAACATCTATACGTTCACGGATGCGGATCTTCACAACCTCTGCGTGTTTGATGTCATCTATTTGCACAAGGTTCTTAACATCTACATAGAGAGGAGGTCCACATACCAAATATCGCTCAGAAGGTTGGTGGAGGTAATGCATGCGCAAGT
>NW_020203391.1:2750-20611 GCF_001531365.2 Cynara cardunculus var. scolymus | reverse complement strand
TCCTATTTATACTAGGAAATGTAAAGACTAAGCTATTACATGGAAACTATACTAAGGAGAAACTTGAATACAACATTAAGCACTAACTTGAACCCAACATGTTTGTTTTGACCGGATTTCTCACAGAAGAAAGTGATCGGAGTTTACTCCGATCAACCTTAATCTGGTTGATGATTGTCCGGATAAGATTTTTTTTGTTAGACTTGGTTTTTTGGTTGGTTTGTTTTTATCGGATATGAAATCCGGTCACCAAATTTTTTTTTCTCTAAGTTTTTTGTTTTGTTATGTTTTTTTTTCTTTAGATTTGTTTAGTGTTTATTTTTTTTAGAATTTTTTTTTTGTTTGTTTGTTGTTTTGTTTTATTTTTTTTAGTAAAATTTGTTTTTGTTTTAAATTCAATTTTTTTTTACTTTAAAATTTTTAAGTTTCTTGAATAATATGGGTTCTAATATTTTAGATTTTTTACAGGTTAATGGCGGACATAAGACATCGATCTGACGAGGAATCTCACGTTCCTTCGGTCAGATCCGACAATATTCCAAACCACCCGCCTAACCAACCCATACCCTCCAAAACCCTATTTCCTCAAATAAAATACCTAGAAATAAAACCTAACAACCATTCCTTCTCTTTTGTTATGCTAGCCGAATACCCAATCATCCCATAAATACTGAAAGGACACCCCATAGCCTACTCTTTATCAGGTAATACACCTGTTCCAATAATGTATTTACAACAATTTTGGAGTACGCTTACTTTGGAAAAAGACGGTGACACCATTTATTTTGAAAGGGAAGTTGACGAATATATCAGTCGTCTGACATTAAAACGACTAAGAAGGATTATCCGTCTGCCCGGACCAGGCTCTACTGGATTTGAAGATTTTGTATTAGATGAACAACTGTGTTTAGACATCAAACAGTTAGGATACTCGGCAGAGTTGACTAACCCGACACAGTTCAGAAGACGATTCCTACCATCCATTTGGCATTTGTTGTTCTCAATATTGAACAGATGCCTGACGTCAAAGACTGCGGGGATAGATACTTGCAGTAGCTCGTTTCTCAAATTCTTTCATGGAACAATCTTCTCGAGAAACTATGACTATGCTTTAGTCATATGGAATGAATTGGTGGAGCTTGTCAACACAAAAAGATTCCCGTCTAAAACCAGGAATTTGTGCCCATCCAAAGGTTGCTGCAACTTTTTATTAAGGCAATGATGAATGCTAATGAAGATATTCCGGCTAGATCCAATACTGAAAAGGGGCCGACATTCATCATGTCTAGAATTCGGCAGCATACAGAAGTAGAAGATTTGGATTCTATAATGGAAATACCACCAGAACTAATTGCCTTAGCTGATCAGACTGCTAAGTGCGTTATAGACTATAGGAGAGTGATAGATCCTATAGTTTAACCAGATCCGGTTGAACTTGCCTAGGGATCACCCCATGCCTCAGTTGTGAGAGAGGAGTTAGAGA
The DNA here is from genome assembly GCF_001531365.2 of Cynara cardunculus var. scolymus. NCBI lineage: Eukaryota > Viridiplantae > Streptophyta > Magnoliopsida > Asterales > Asteraceae > Cynara > Cynara cardunculus. The sequence continues at coordinate 19,128 of NW_020203391.1, read as the reverse complement.
TAGAAGAGAGAGTTCAGGAACAGGGGTTACCTGAACATGGAAGTGTGCTGAGGGAAAAAGAATTAGAGAGGGGTGAACAGGAGGGGGGAGAGTCTGATCGGCAAAGTACTTCATCTGACAACACTTCTACAACTTTTTCAAGTTCGGAAGATTCTGAAACCGATAATGAGGCAGTTCCTGATGATGATGATGATGATGATGATAATGATGATGATGGAGCGGACGACCGTGCTCAAACTATTCCTTCATAGAATATTCCAATTAGAGCTATGGTTGATGATAGAAATGACATTTTTCCAGAATTTTCAGCTCCACAACCTTGTCCGAGTCTAAATTCTTTGTCGTTCAATGTTTAAGAATATGATGATTATGACCGTATTCTTCAAGACATTTCTATCGGAGAAGGAGATGAGGGAGTTTCARTTGAAAATGAAGAGAGAATGAGTGAAAGGGACGAAGAAGAATATGGAGAGGGTGTGAGTGGAGCACAAAATGAATATCAAGCTCCTTACCTAGCCGAAACACATAGCCGGGCACCCACATCTACTATTGAAATTCATTCGTTGAATGTTGGTATTGAACAAGACATAGCTAGCCCAATTATGCAAATGCACACCCCACCCATCCACTCAACTGGTTCTCAACAACCAGTTGTTTCAATTGAACCCGGGGATATAGCACATTCGCTAACTACTTCTCATTTGGAGAACGTAGTTATTGAAACAAGTAGGCCGTTGCCCCAGCCTACGACATCGATTCTGTGCACCTCGAGTCTAGCGCCGATACACATAGGTACACATGAGTCTAGAGCATCTGTTGCTCCAAATGCAGTTCTTAGTGAACTTGCTGGAACGACTAGAGTGGTGTCATTTGATATTTCACAAGGATAGGTCAAAAGTCCTACCAATGCTGTTATCATGCCAACATTGAACGTAGGCACAACAATTTATTCAACTGTTGTTTCAACTGGTAATCTAAGTGATCCAGGTGTGAGCTTACTAGACTTTGTGTCACGGGAATATCTGGACGGCGCCCTAAAGGCTGTTCAAGAAAATATGGATGCACAGATTGCAAGTCTGAAAAGACTTCTGAAGGGGAAAGAAACGGTAGAAGAAGAGCAACCATCTGCGCCATCACCACCACATGTACCTGAGCCATTAGTACAAGAACAAACGATGGACGAACTTAAATCGCTGCTGTACGCAAAATTGATGGCATCTCAAAATCCTGACGCTGAAGATGCAGACTTGGTTGGGATCTTAAGACAACAATTGAATGTTAACCCCTTCGTTAGAGCCTCAGAGTTTTTGACTTTTCAAGATGTGGTTAGTTCTAGCTTCACAAAAGATAGCAAGTTAATCACATCCAAAACCCAAGATCTTAAAAGTTCAATGGATGCCCTTGTTGAACGGGTGTCTACTTTGGAAGAAACTTGCAGATCTCAGGCCATCTCTCATAAAAGAAGGCATGATGATCCGGATGATCCAAATCATCATGAGGGGGAGAGGAAGAGAAAGAGATTGGCTGAGACTTCTGAACAAGCTGCAAGGGTTGAAAATGAGGCATCTACTCAAGACATAATTGCTGAAGCTTCTGCCCCGGAGTCTGTTCGGGAAAGATTAATTGAGGCTATTGTTATAGAAGATGAAGAAGAAATGGAGACAAGTCCTATGATCGAGCCAATGGTTGAGAAGCCGGCGGACTCCATAGTAGGGACAAGGTTGTTATTGGACTTGTCTGCCAATGTAGGTTTCAATGATGTATTTTCTACTGTTCTGGATGGAGAGCAAGATTTTGGAGAGGACATTGACAACATTGACGAGTCAACTGGGATTTACTTTTGACTTTGAAACTGATATAAATGATGAAGATCCAGCTTTTCCTTTTCAAGATGACCGTCAGATTATTCCAGAATCTTCCACTGCAGATGCAACTAGTGTATCAGACATCTCTGCTCCTAGAGAACATGTTGATCCGACAAAAAATTTCACAAAGAATTATGTACCATTTCACATCCGAGCAAATTTTCCAGGTTACGATAGAGAAAGGATCCGAGAGTCGTACTTGGAAGTCTACTTTGGAATTTTTATCCATCATCGTAAGGTTTTGAGCGGTGATAAAGTCCTTGGTATTCATCGGCAAACCAAAGATTATCGTTTAGAATACAAACACCTTTTGAAAGCTAAGCGCCTACCTATTAGTGAAGTTCGTACCAAGCATCGGGTTGTCACAATTAAGCAGATCGATGCTCAAAGACTTCTGAGAATCTGGTATCCTGTCTTTACTGTGACTAGACAAGATGGACAAATCTAGAGATTCAGTGAAATTGATTTTTCAAGCTTATATTTGGAAGATTTAGAGTATATGTACTTTGAGATTAGAAACATGACTAATAGGAAGGAGGGAGCACTGATTGCTTTTAATGCTATTAAAAGATTTATGCGGTGTCATGTAAAGCTGACTATGGTCATAGATGTTCAAATGGGCCTCGAAGACAATCAAAGAATCATCAACCTGAAAAAGACCTAATCAAGACTTAGAAGATATTGATGCTTATCCTGTTTACATGCTTCTCGAAAAGCCAGAGTTCGGAGTCATATATTTTGCTCAGCTTCAAGTGAAGAAATTTATGAGATTCAGTGAGTTGAACAAGTATTCAGATGGTACGATAAGGTTGGTAAGACGAGCGTTTGATTTGAAAAGGGTGAACAACGACAGAGCTAGAGTCAGAGAGAATGAGTTCCAAAGAAAGATATATGTTGGTCAATGCTATAAATTTGCTCGAGGAGAAGATTCAGTATAGGAATGCTCTAAGGAGGTTAGAGAAAATTCTTGGACTTAGAAAGACAAAATTTACAAGAGTCCGAACTTGAATCCAAATGGGGAGAATGTTGGGTTTGAGAATGAGCATTATTGTTGTATTCAAGTTTCTCCATTTCTTACATGTTTTTGTAATAGAGTAGCTTCATTACTTCCTTAGTATAAATAGTATTTTCCTTTGTAATTGTCATTATCAAGTCATTAGCAGATTGTAATCAGATTTAGAGCTGTAATTCTCTCTCTCAATAAAGAAAATTACATTTGGTGATCTATTCTTTCTATTCTTACATTCATCGTGTTCTTGAAGATTGATATCATATTTGTATGAATTTTTGGACTTCACAAATATTCATCAGCAAACTTGTGAGTATTCAGGACCCCACTTTTACTGCCTTTTGTTTATTTGAACTGGGGGAAAAGCATGAAGTTATACAAACTATACTGTTTATTGTAAAACAATTGGACTAAAGAACTGTTTAGTCAATATTTGTTGAAGTCATGAAAAATTGACTGTATTACACTATGGTATAAATGGTAATGATGTACTTGAGAGGATATGTTTTAAAAAGTCCCCTCCCGTAAACGCTACTAGTTAACTCGGGCATGTTCCCGGTCCGTGGTAATTGTGGATTGCCGCTATTGTGTTGACAGTCCCACCCAAAAACGGGTGCACATTACCTATGTTTAATAGTCTACTCATGTATGCGAACGGGCCACCGCTGAAGTAGTACTGATACGAACCGTGGTACTTAAGTGAGCGCGGGCCACTTTATGGTAGTTCGTAAAATAATGGGGCACATTGGTCAGGAAAGGCTCAGTAGCGTCTCAAGTTTTAAACATCATTTAGATTTACATTTACCATGTGCAAGTTTATGTATTAGTTTGCAAGAATTGATTTATGCATTGTAAATATTTTTTGTGCATATGAAAACCCGTGAACTCACCAACTCTTTGTAGTTGACGTTGTTTTATGTTTCAAGCTTAGCAGGAAATACGTAAGAAATGAAGTTTTGGAGCATATATGTGACGACACCGATTAATTCATTTTGAAACTTTTGTAAAGAATTATTTTATTCCAACTTGGTTATGGATGTTAAATTCGAATTTTGTAAACTTGAAAGGTGTTATTTAATATCTGCTGCTGTGACTCGCTTACCTGTTACATCTCGTGTTTCCGCTTTAACGGGGTGTGACAATCAGCGACCTCCTCTCCCTACCCATCGACGCTTCCCACCACCGACGACCTCCCCCACTCCGGCAAGCTCTTTCACCCGACGATTTTTCTCCATTTTTGATGATATACATTTCTTCACCATTTTCCCTCTTTTATTTTGAATCAAGCATATTTTAGATTCTAATTTATGTTTATTTAATGAATAATAAGATGAGAGCCAGAGGGGAACGAGATGTTGTTATCAAAGATTCATCGCTTAGATTATTATGGCTTCTTTGCCTTTTGATTCTTTTCATTACTGGTATAATAACTGGTCTAACTTCAAGTTTACATGTAGATAGATATTTCACTTCACAACCTGATAACTTTTTTATGAATTATGCATCTGCTGCACCTGCTCCAAGCTATGGCAGTAATTCTTCAAAAAATGCTACTTTTGATCACAATTGTAGTACCAATTTGATTAGTTGCAAGAAAGATGATTGTTTGAATATGTTTGGATTTTTGGTATGTGTTTGTAAATTCATGTATATGTATGTATGTAAGTTTTTTTTATATGTATGTGTAAATTTTTGTTAAATTTCAATTTTTCTCCATTTGTTTGTTAAATTTTAGTTCTTGGGTAAATTGTTGGGTAAGGTTATATAAATGTATGTAAGCTTTGTATAAGCTTACATACATGTTGATAATTTTTTGGGTAAAGTTATTTGTATGCAAGTTTTGTATATACGTCTGTTTAAGAGTTTAGTAAGGATTTGAACTTTCTAAAGCATCCATTGCACACACACTTGCTAAACTCGCAAAGTCTGCCTGTATTTTCAAATCTAATGGTTATATATTTCGTGTTAGAAATGGGTTGTTAGGGCTTGTATTTTCAAATTTAATTGTTGTATATTTCATTTTAAATTTTTCATATTCATTGGTTACATTTATTGTTATTACTAGAAATTTATACTTTGTTAATTAGTTGGGTTGCCAATTGTTCGGCAAACATTAGGCTTGATTATATATATTTGTAATTTGGTTGCAAATTGTTGGGCAAACGTTAGACTTGATTGTACTTATTTGTACTTGAGTTGTCAATCGGGTTGGCAAACATTTGGATATATTCATTTTATAGTCGTTATGTCGCCGAAATTTTTAAAAACATAGGTTTCTCAACTCGTTTAAACCTACAGTTTTGACTTTCTACTAGTCAAAACATTACATGTAGGCTTTCTCAACTTGTACAAAAGACCTTCAACTTCATAAACACCCACGGTTTGACTTTCATGTAGTCAAACCGTTACACTTAGAGTTTTAAAAGTCATCCAAAACTCCTATAAACCTACGGTTTGACTTTCTAGTAGTCAAAACTTTACATGTAGGCTTTCTCAACTCGTTCAAAAGACCTTCAACTTCATTCACACCTACGATTTGACTTTCACGTAGTCAAACTCTTATACTTAGAGTTTTAAAGTCATCCAAAACTCCTCTAAACCTACAATTTGACTTTCTAGTAGTCAAAACATTACATGTAGGCTTTCTCAACTGTTAGGAATGAAATTCTATGTAAAACTGTATTCGTCTTGAAAGATAAAATTGTCTTTAATTGTAGAAAAGTCATCGTGTTTGACTTTTCTTAGATAGGTTTGACTTTGGCTTTTGTTTAGTAGTTTGACCCTATAAATAGGGTGATGTCTTTGTAAATTTAGTAAAGAAGGAGCTCATTTGTAAAATCATATTACGTAAAGAGAGTTTGACCAGAGCTTTTGAAGATTGACTTTTTCTCCCAAATTTCATCTCTTATGTTCTTGAAGATATATCTTAGATATGCCATTGTTATGAAGATGTATTGAAGAATGATCTTAAAGTGGACTATCAATTGGTATCAGAGCAGGATTGCAAGAAATCACAAGAAGAAATTATTTGATTTGAAGATTTTTGAATATTTTTTAAAGTTCTTCGTGTTCTTCATTTTTTTTTGGAGTTTGATCCTTTTTTTTTTTAAATCTTGTGTTTTTATGTTAAATCCATGATCAAACTGTTCGTAATTTCATTGTGAATCTTTGCTATTCACAAACTTTTGGGTTTTGATAATCCAATTCCAAGATTTAATCGGGTTTTGTGTTTTAAATTTTTTTTTTTGTCTTCTTCATTTTTTTAAAAAATCTGTGTTTTTAATCCAATTTTTTTTTGTTATTTCTTTGTTTAGTGTTATATCGCTCAGCCAAGGCCCATTTTGTTCAAAGCCCAATCTCTCAAACCCATATCATAGACTTGTGCGGATAACCTGATAGTGTAGACGGATAAGCATATTCTGGCCGGATTACGCTGTTCGGCTTGGTGATCGAATTCGGACACTAGGGAAGACAAGGTTCATAGATTCCAGCCACAAGGGTATCTCAGATTGAACGAATTCGAACATGAGGTAAGTTTGGTTTGATTTAATTGCAGAAAGCTTGAGTGATTTATTGAGCAGATACATGAGCGATTTAGGATTAGCTTTGAGCGGATACATGAGTGATTTAGGATTAGCTGTGAGCGATTTATTTTGCAGATTAGTTTAAGTTGTGAGTGATTTATTTAGCGGATTAAGACTTAGGCTTGAGCTATTAACCGTCTGAGCGATTTAGTTACAAAGGTAGCTCAATTTGATCGAATTTGGACTGAAGGTAATTTTGGTTTAACCATATACGGTCATCATTTGAGCGATTTAAATTCTATGGTGTGCGATTTAAACGAGAGAGTTGAGCGATTTAGGACTTAGCAGTTTGTGCATCGAGGTATCCGGTTTACTAAATCGTTCAAYCCATCTCATCCGGATTCTTAATCGCTCAACAGGTACTTGTTTGTCTGTGTTCATTGTTCGATTTCTCTAATTTTTACTCAAGAAGCAGCAGCAAGTGAAGTTGAATTTAAGCTTCTGTAACTGTGTTTGGTTTGGCAATACATGATGTGTTTGGTTTGGCAAGTTTGATAGCCTGTACTCCTAGCAATAATGATGGTGATGCTGCTATAACGGTTAATTAAGATTGCTGTAACTGTTAACTCAAGACTTGTGTGCAAAAGATTCTATTGCTGTGAATACTGGATTTCAAAAGGTGTTTGCTGTTAGTCTTATTGCAGTGGTGCTGTTAGTCTTATTGCTGTTAGTCTTATTGTTGTTATTTCTTGTGTTGAATGATTTACTGCTATTTGTATAGCGGATTGTGTTTTCAGTAACTTAGATTGTTTAGTGAGCAGTTTAGAATCTGTTTAGTGAGCATATTAGAGACTGTTTAGTGAGTGGGTTTAGCGTCATAAAGTGAGCTGTTTGTTAACCGGATAAGCAGCTGTTGAATCATTTGAAAGCCAACAAGAAAACTGCATCTCATTCATAACAGTCACTGTTCCTTTGATTTAGCAACTATATTCGTTTTAGTTTCATTTTATCATTGAGTCTGCTAAACTTTCATGCCTGCAGCAGCAGAGATTCTATGATTGTGTAACAGTTGCTGTTTGATTTTTGAAGTTTTGGATCATCTTGACAGCTTTTATCAGGTTTTGGTTTTGGTCACATCCTGTTTGGAATAGCAGAGACATAGTGACACAGTTGATTTTAATGAGTTTGAATATTTGTCTTGCTCATCGCATTAGCTACATAGGTACATTGTTTTGACTTTGAGCCTCTTGCTGGTGCATTGACCAATATCCCATATGAGCTCATTTTTGTTTGGATATCTACTACAACTTGATGATGTTGTGAAGTAGTGTCAAACTCTTCAACTGCCGGTTATTTGCTGTTTAATTAGTTTAAAGCTGTGAGTTGTCTGTTTTAGAAGATTATGCAGTGAACTAGTTATCGATTTGTTGTTTTGTTTTGACAAGTTTAGCAACATACAACAGGTGATTTAGTTGATCATGCAGTACAACATACATAGCATACTAAGAGGAAGTGGATACTGAGAGCATACTAATAGCATTTTGCACTCAAAAGCAAAGGAAGAAAAGTGTTTTTAGGTCTAAAGGAAGTGAATTCTTTTGTTTGTTTGGGTTGTAATTGTAAAAATTTCTATTGTTTTGAACTTGGACATTTATTTTCATCTTGGGCTTATAATTGTTGTGTCTTTAGTCTTTGAGTTTTAATTTTTTGTTTAGATTGTATTTTTTGGATCATTTCGTTTATCTGTTTTGGTTTTTGTGTTTTTAACTGTTTGAGAAAGTTTTGAACTATTCTACGTCGCATAAATTGTTTTAATCAGTCTTAACTGTCTTTGACTGTTTTTAACAGTTTTGACTGTTTTTACTTATATTTGACAGTTTTTCGTCAATTTTCTTATTTCTCAACAGTTTTTGTGTTTTTCTGTTTTTGATTTTGAGCTAAATCGTTTTTTGATTTTTTTTGTTTGATTTCATCGCATAGATCGTATAACTGATCAATCTATTTTTAAAATGGCGGTTTCATATGAGAGAGAGGACAAAAAGTTGAGAGAGAGAATTGTTGAGCTGGAAAAGAACATAGTGGATTATAAGGATAAATACATATAAAAGTTCTATGAGAATCACTCTAATCTGGAATTTATCAAAGATTTAAAGAAAGATCATAAAGAAGAATGTGAAAGAATCGAGAAGGAATTTGAGTATAAGATTGAAAAGCTTGAGAAAAATCTGAGTTCGGTCTGGAAAAACTATGATGATTATTTGAAAATGTGGAGTAAGTCTAATAAAGATTTGTTCAATAAACTCCAAAAAGTTCAAAATGAATTAAATGCTGAGAGGAACTTTTTTGGGAGGAAAAATACAGAGATTGAGGACTTTACTGAGAAAATTCATAAATATGAGAATGATTTAATTATGAATTTCCTTTGAAGATCAAATCTTGTACATTGTTTCTGATGATTACTGTTCTACATTGTCAAAAGAGAAGATCATTGTTGTTCTACATTCGACGGGGAGAATGCTAGAATATCTTTCTCAACAATTGATTGCTTGAAGATTTCAAGTTGAAGAATTCTTTTGAAAGAAGACATATGTGCTTAAAACTTCAAAGTTCAAACAGGACTCAAAGTGCAGAATTTCTTTCAAGTCTGAATACAAAAGGGGAGAATGTTAGGACTGAAAATCAGTATTAAATTGTATTCGTCTTGAAAATTAAATATTGTCTATAATTGTAGAAAAGTCATCGTGTTTGACTTTTCTTAGATAGGTTTGACTTTGACTTTGTCTAGAAGTTTGACCCTATAAATCGGGTGATGTTTTTGTAAATCTAGTGTAGGGAGCTCATTTGTAAAATCATATTACGTAAAGAAGGTTTGACTAGATTTGAATGTTTGACTTTCTCTCTCAAATCTCCTCTCAATGTTCTTGAGTGTTAGATCCAGATCTGCCATGGATTCTTAAGGTGTATTGAAGATTGATCATCAAAGTGACCTATCATCAACTCGTTCAGAAGACCTTCAACATCATTCACACCTACGATTTAACTTTTTAGTAGTCAAACCATTACACTTCGAGTTTTAAAAGTCATCCAAAATTCCTCTAAACCTACGGTTTGACTTTCTAGTAGTAAAAACATTACATGTAGGCTTTCTCAACTCGTTCAAAAGACCTTCAACTTCATTCACACCTACAGTTTGACTTTCAAGTAGTCAAACCGTTACACTTAGAGTGTTAAAAAAGTCATCCAAAACTCCTCTGAACCTACGGTTTGACTTTCTAGTAGTCAAAACTTTACATGTAGACTTTCTCAACTCGTTCAAAAGACCTTCAACTTCATTCACAACATTACATGTAGGCTTTTATCAACTCGTTCAAAAGACCTTCAACTTTATTCACACCTACGATTTGACTTTTTAGTAGTCAAACCATTACACTTAGAATTTTAAAAGTCATCCAAAACTCCTTTAAACCTACGATTAGAGTTTCTAGTAGTTAAAACTTTACATGTAGGCTTTCTCAACTCGTTCAAAACACCTTCAACTTCATTCACACCTATGGTTTGATTTTCAAGTAGTCAAACCGTTACACTTAGAGTTTTAAAGTTATCCAAAACACCTTTAAACATACAGTTTGACTTTCTAGTAGACAAAACATTACATGTAGGCTTTCTCAACTCGTTCAAAAGACCTTCAACTTCATTCACACCTACGATTTGACTTTTTTGTTGTCAAACCATTACATTTAGAGTTTTAAAAGTCATCCAAAACTCCTCTAAACCTACGGTTTGACTTTTTAGTAGTAAAAACATTATAGGCTTTCCAACTCGTTCAAAAGACCTTCAACTTCATTCACACCTATAATTTGACTTTCAAGTAGTCAAACCGTTACACTTAGAGTTTTAAAAGTCATCCAAAACTCCTTTAAACCTACGATAAAGACTATGACTGGATTTGACTGAGTACGGTCAAAGCATTGACTGGATTGATTAATGGTCAAAAGATCAACTTTGATCAACTATCAAACACCAAATGCATGCATACGATCAAGACTACAACCGGATTTGGTTGAATAGGTCAAAGGGGTGACTAGATTTGCACAATGAAAAAAAAAAGAAGAAAAACACAAATTTTAACAAAAATTCATCCAAAAATGGATCAAAATCGCAAAATTTATGAGTTTCATGAACGAACAGAAACTTTTCCAAATCTTCAAAACTTGACTAATTATCGATCAAATCCAAAAATTGTTTGAACAACAAAGATTCACTACAACAAAACGCATCAAATGAGCACAATTTTAAGAATCAAACATCAACGAATTGAATGAAGATAATCAAAAACACTGAAGAATACTCAAGAACACATGAAGATCACTTGAAGATAAAACCTAAAAATTTCCAAAAATTTCTGAATTTTTATGCTACTTCTTAATCAAATTTTTTGCATTTTCTACTCTGATTCCAAATGTGGATCCCAGATTGTTTAATCAATCATCATCTTCATCAAAATTTTTAAAAAAATGGCATATCAAGAATTGAGAAAGTAGATGAATATTGAGAGAAAAAGTCAACAAGTCAAATCTTGAATGTTATTTTCAAAGCTCAATTACACACACTAATCTTGATTATGAAAATTAAGCATCCTTACTAATACTAACTAAGACAAATCCTATTTAAAGAACTAAACAAAACACAATTATTAAGGAGAAACAGAAGATTGAATACAACACTTAAGCTCAAAAACTCAAACCCAACAATGTTGAAAGGGGAACTACACATGATAGGAAAGTGTTCCAGACCAGATGTCCTTGCTCCAAGTGTCAAAATGAAGCCTATAGAGAAAGAGAAGACATGAAACTACACTTGATGCAATATGGTTTCATGCCTGATTATACCATTTGGTGGGACATGGTGAAACCTATTGTCCTGCAACTCATCAAAACATGGGTCAATCTTCTAATCTTATAGTGGATCATAATGAAAGCTATTTTCAAATGGTGAACGATCACATGGTACATGATGCCATGACATAGGAAGAGCAAACACCTAATTCTTCTGCCCATAGATTTTATAACATGTTATGTTGACGAGCCTTTATAGGATGAATGTAAAACTTTTTCAAAATTAGGAGCTGCGACGAGTTTGTTGCATTGGAAGGCAGAATATAATGTTCCCGAGATGCCATATGATAGACTGCTTTATGTTTTTAAGCGGATGCTACCTGAGGGTGATAAATTACCCTGTAACTTCTATGAGACGAAGAAGAGTTTGAAAAATCTTGCTCTACAAAACAAAAGATCAATGCTTGCAAAAACCATTGGATGCTATTTTACAAGCATGATTCTGGGTTGACCCACTGTCAAGTATGCAATAAAAGTCGTTAACTTGGTGTTGATGTACTTACCGATTGTTCCAAGACTCCAAGGATTGTATATGTCTCCAAATACAATGAAAGAGATTATTTGACATTACCATCATCAGGCAAAACCGGGTGAGATGCTACATCCAAGTGATGGTGCAACTTGGAAGCGTTTCAACATTAGGGATCCTGACTTTGTTTATGAGATTTGAAATGTTCATCTTGGGTTATGCACCGATGGTTTCAACACGAATAATTCAACTTCGAATCCATATTCACTGTGACCCGTCTTTATTACCATCTATAATTTACCTCATTGGATGGCTTTGAAAGATTCATATATTGAGCTTGCATTGGTCATCCCTGGTAGAAAGAGCCCCAGTCAGAATTTGGATGTGTTTCTCAGGCCGCTAATAGATGATCTAAAAATGTTGTATACGAAGGGTGTTCTTACGTATGATGTGTATCGAAAGAATAATTTTGAGATGAGGGCTATACTACTATGGACCGTCAGCAACTTCTCGGCTTATGCAATGTTGTCAGGTTGGAGGATGCATGGAAAGTTAGCCTACCTATATTGCATGGGAGAGGAGGATTCCTTCCAGTTAAAAAATGGAGGGAAATCATGTTGGTTTGATTGTCATCGGAGATGGTTACCTAGAGCGCACCTTTTCCGTTGTGATCGAAAAGGATTTATGGTTAGTAATAGGGTGTTTAACCGGTCCACCACCTGAGATAACTGGTAAAGAGATCTAGGAGTTCGTTCATCACCTTCCAACTGTTTATGAGGGCTACCCGCATAGTTCAAAAAATAGCGGGTTCGGAACCAATCATAATTGAGTAAAGAGAAGCATCTTTTAAGAGTTGCCATATTGGAAGATGTTGTTGATCCGACACAACCTCGATGTCATGCATATTGAGAAGAACATTTTTGAGAATCTCTTTAACACCATCATGGATACGTCAAAAACTAAATACAATGTAAAGGCGAGGAGGGATGTAGAGATTCATTGCGATCGAAGGGATTTGCACATTATCATGTCAGGCAACAAAGTAGTGTAACCAAAGTCATCGTACAATTTGAGCAAACAACAAGTAAAACAAGTGTGTGCATGGTAGAAGAAGTTGAAGTTTCCAGACGGGTATGCTTCGAATATAGGGAGTTGTGTGAACCTAGAAGAATATAGCTTTTATAGCTTCAAAAGTCATGATTGTCATGTGTTTATGCAACGATTGCTTTCTATTGCTTTACGAGGGATGATACCAACTTCGATATGAGATGTAATAACGGAGTTGTGCACATTCTTTTGTGTGATATGTTCAAGGGTGTTACACATATATGACTTGGTTCCATTACAAAAAAATATTGTTCAAACAATTTGCAAGTTGGAAAAGGTCTTCCGCCCGGATTCTTTGATTCAATGGAACACCTTGTGATACATTTGACACGTGAAGATATAAATGGTGGTCCGGTCCAATATAGGTGGATGTATCTCTATGAGAGGTGAGTCCCTAATTTTACTGAAATCTAGTACAATATTTATATAAAACACTCATTCTGTCCTTAACACGTATTTCATCTCTTTAGGAAGCTTGGGTCGTTAAAGAGAACGGTTCGAAACAAAGCAAGGGTTTAGGGCTCTATCGTTGAGTCGTACCTTGTAAATGAACTTTCTGCCTATTGCTCCCTCTATTTTGATCCAACAATAGATACAAGACATAATCGTATGTCAAGGAACTTTGCCCCAAATATCCCTACTTGTTCTGAGACCGACGATTGATTAAGTATATTCAAGGTTCCATCTCATCTACTATTCGCGAATGGTGGAAAACAGATAATCTTAAATAAACATGACCTGGAGACTATCCATAGGTATGTCTTGTTCAACCATGTAGAACTTCAACCTTTCCAGTCGACCTTTGATGTAAAGATTTGACAAATAGAACCGAATATTGATGATGTTAAATGTGATGGAATTCGGAAGGAGAGGTTTGCTGACTGGTTCTCGCACCACGTGAGCATATATATACTGGCCATTGGTATTAATATACATAATGCAATGATCTATGTTATATGTTTCTTACGCATGGATTTTTTTTATAGGTCATGTTCAAGTTAAATGACTCAAATGAACAATTAAAATCCATAGCATGCAGACCAGACCGTTGTGCCACCACGCATCCGGGATACTTTGTGAATGGTTTCAAGTTGCATATGGTAACCTATGGATCTGATCGAGTTACCCATAATAGTGGTATATGTGTTAGGGGGCCTGCTGTGGCGAGTGTGAGTCTGACTTCTATGGAATGTTAGATGATGTTATAGAGGTGGAGTATTATGTATCAGTGCGACAGGTGGTTGTCATGTTCAAATGCACTTGGTTTGATACTGCCTCGGGGGTTAGAGTTGACATCAAATATAAGTCTAGACTTGGATCCGACAACCCATTTGTTTTAGCATCACAGGTAGAACAAAACTACTATACTTCAAATTATTCGATGATGAAGGATTAGAAAGATTGGTGGGCGGTTGTCAATACAATGGCTCGTGGCGTATATGAAGTGTCCGACATGATTAACGATGTTGAAAACAATGATTATGTTGATGGAGAACAATCCTTTCAAATCAATGAAAGGGTAACTCAAACAACCTTCTCATTGGGAAAAGAGCTCGATGATGTTCGTCTTGCCATAGGGGAGGTGAACATAATCTGTAATATTAATGAAGATGAAGGTGGTGACGAATTGGACGATGATAGCGAGGATATGTCGGGAAATGAAGATAGCGAGGATGAACCAAAATTTGAAGATATAGATGATGATTCAAATGATGAAGATGAATCGATGTTATCTGATCATTCTTCTAATGAGTAACTTGTCTTCTATATGCTTATTTCACATATGATCCCTCTCCTGGTATTGTTCCCGGACTACCCATCTGGTTTTCAATTCCTCTCTGGCGAGTTTTGAACTTCACATGGTGGGAAGCCCTTCACGATTCGCATGATTTGAGGAGGCGACACTCACTAGTTTTGTCTGAATCAAACTCTCCCATGCTTTTCGTTGGTCAACAACCAGCCCCTTCTATCTTATTAGTAAAGCGCCAACGCGTGCCCTGCAATCAAACTCATGTTTCGCCTCCCCATTTTATCATCATCTTAACAATTTTCTTGAGGTTGTTGTAGCTCACTTGAAGACTTCTTATGAAGAGAATGAAGGTAATTCACAGTGTTAGCAGATGCAAAGTATGGAAGTGGGCCCTCACTCTTCTCTAATAAGAGCTTATCCCATGGAGTGAAACTACGATACACCCAACCCAATTCATGTCGAAAAAACCGCTTTCTTACTAGAAGAAAGAGAGAAGTGTGAGTTAGTCAAGTCGAGAAGCAACTCATTTTTCAAAATGTTAGAACTCGAGTACGAATGGAACCAAAAGAAAAAAGACCCCCTGAACTAGAAAGAAATTATTCTTCACCACTAGTGGCAACAAAGTTCTTGGTAATTAGCAAGGGGGAAGGAAGATCTCCATGAGACTGCTTCCGCATGGTTTAGCTCGACTATGCAACAGGTATGGCATTCAGGGTCTTAACCTAGGGAAAAATCTTTCTTCATAGATACAARACATTCGTTGCTGATCTAAAAAAGACGCTTTAATGGATATTGGGGAGAGATCGACTGTCAAATCTCGAACCCTAAAGTTATTCGTGAATTCCCCGGAGGGTTCTCATTATGACTCCAGCCTCCACGCATGAAATGTTGGCATCAGATTTGGGTGTTTAAAGATGATATACACAAGACTGCATTTTGAACTCACCAGCCTTTTTAACCTGCATAATAAAGGAAGGTTTTTATTGCCGGGAGAGTTGCGTCGGAGCCTAACCGACATAATCCTCGCAAAAGAAAAAGATCGACGGGAAAAGCGGAAAATAGTGGACTGATAACTAATAGATAAAAATAGGTGCAAATTATGACATCACCACAGCCCACTTTGTTTTCTCTCTTCTTGCTCGCAGAGTGATATTTTCCTCCTCTTCCAGTTCTATTAATGAAAAGGCCATCACGGACCAAAATCCAAAGGGATCAATCTTAGTGAAGATCTTGGGCCTGATGAGTTGACCATTCCTCCACCCCGCTTCATCCATTCCCATTCCAAAAAGTCCTTCTTCGATCTGAAGGTGTGTTAAGCATATATTCATTGTGGTTACAGAAGGGTTCTGTTTCTGAATCACCATTGAGAGCATTAAGCCCAAAAGGACGAATGTTTAATGTCTCCTAGGATACTAGGCACCATTGTCTATGAGAATCCCAAATCTTCAAATTAGATAATGTTTGTTAAACCCCACAATACAAAATGTAAAAAGTAATGAAAAACAACAAGTGATGAAGAACCAGAAGACCAATGAAGTCCTTCTTCGATCCGAAGGTGTATTAAGCATATATTCATTGTGGTTACAGAAGGGTTCTGTTTCTGAATCACCATTGAGAGTACGCTGACCTGCAAAACAGGTTAGTCCAACAACTGAGCGTTAGACCATAAGGTCTAGTGAGTGTATAATCCCATTCAACAATATACATTCCAAACAATCAGTTTGGAATCAAACCTGTTCTGAAACATACGTATATTTAT
>NW_020203391.1:0-2464 GCF_001531365.2 Cynara cardunculus var. scolymus | reverse complement strand
GGTTACACCGCCATTATATCACTCTCGCGGTTACACCGCCATCTCACACGCAGTTACACTGCCATTATATCACTCTCGCGGTTACACCGCCATTATATCACTCTCGCGGTTACACCGCCATTTTATCTTAAAAACATTTCTCAAAAACACTCTTTTCACCCGGTTTAGAAGTCCGGTCAACTTGTCCGGATTAGAAGTCCGGTCAAAACACTTTGAAAATAAATCAACTCCCTTGTCCGGATTACAAGTCCGGACAATACTTCAAAAATAACATTGTCCGGTTTAGAATAAACCGGACGATACACCGTTCACCCTTTGTCCGGTTTAGGGTATACCGGACAATACATCATTCCACCTTTTGACCGGTTTAGAGTATACCGATCACCCCTTAGCCGGTTTATAGACTTAAACCTTTTGACTCAAGTGGTTTAGAAATAAACCGATCACCATATGGCCGGTTTAGATGATATCCAGTCACTTCTTAACCGGTTTAGATGATACACCGATCAGCTCTTGGCCGGTTTAGTTAATATCCGTACAAGGCACAAGCGGTTTAATTGTCCGGATTTACAATCCGGACAACTCTTGAACGGTTTAAACAAGAACTTCTCATAAAATGTAACAAAATTCATGAAAACCAKTTCTAAATGCTTATCAAACTGTATGTAAGCAATTCATATCCAAAGCTTTTTATACACTCACCTTTTAAAAGTTGAGAATCAAAGCTTTAAAACCTTCTTCTTCCTGTGCAATCCTCCCAAGTCTTCAGAGAAAAACTTTCTTAAAATAGAATGTGTGTGTGTACTTTTCTCTTCACAAACTCTATATATTCATGCATTTTAAGGAAGGGAGGTGATGGGCGGCTCACTAGCCGACCTCCATTTCCTTAATTAAAATAAAAAGAAATTTTTTAAAATACCACACACATATATATATGTTACACACACACATATATATATATGTTACACATATATATATATATATATATAATCAAAATAAACCAGATTATTACAATATTCCCTCCTTAAAAGAATTCCGTCCCGGAATTCACTTAAGCAAAAAGGTAGGGATATTTCATCCTCATTTCCGACTCTGGTTCCCAGGTGGCATCTGATCCTTTATGATAACGCCACTGAAGCTTTACTAACCCAATCTCTTTATTTCGTAACTTCTTCACCTTATAGTCAGTAATCTGCTCAGGGGTTTCTTCAAAACATAACTTTTCATCTACCWTAATCTMAGGTAATGGTACTGCCACATCTGGAYTTATTAGACACTTCCTCAAATTTGACACATGAAACGTGTCATGAATTCCACTAAATTCTAAAGGAAGTTCTAACTTATAAGCCACTTCTCCAACTCTCCCAATAATAGGAAATGGTCCAACATATCATGGACTTAATTTCATTTCTTACCAAAACGTACTATTCCTTTCCAAGGTGATACTTTTAACATTACTTTATCACCTATTTGAAACTCAATCGGCTTCCGACGTTTATTTGCATAACTTCTTTGTCTATCTTGTGCCGCTTTCATTCGTTTCGTATTACCCCAATTTTATCTGCAGTTTGCTGAACTAACTCAGGCCCAGCTAACTGTCTTTCACCTATTTCATTCCAGCATAAAGGAGTTCGACATTTTCGTCCATACAAAACCTCAAAAGGTGCTGCCTGAATACTCGAATGATAGCTATTGTTGTATGCAAATTCAACCAAAGCCAAATAACTATCCCACGACCCTCCGAAATCAATAACACAAGTTCTCAACATATCTTCTAAAGTTTGGATAGTTCGTTCACTCTGTCCATCAGTTTGAGGATGATAAGTTGTACTTAACTTAATTTGTGAACCCATTTTCCTCTGAAAACTCTTCCAAAACATAGAAGTGAAACGACTATCTCTATCAGAAACAATTGATAACGGAACACCATGTCGTGTCACTATCTCATCAAGATACAACTTTGCCAATCTTTCCATCGAATATGACTCTTTCATAGGTAAGAAGTATGCATATTTAGATAACCGATCTACTATCACCCATATTGCATCATATCCTTTTGATGTTTTCGGTAATTTGGTTATGAAATCCATAGTAATATGATCCCATTTCCAAACCGGAATTTCTAAAGATTGCAACTTACCATAAGGACGCTGGTGTTCAATTTTTACTTGAAGACAAGTCAAACACTGTTCAACATGTTTAGCAATATCTTTCTTCATACCTGGCCACCAATAATGTTGCCTCAAATCTCGATACATTTTATTTGTACCTGGATGTATCGCAAAACGTGAATGATGAGCTTCATTCAAAATACGTTTTCTGAGATCACCATAACATGGTACCCAAATTCTGTTCTGAAATTTCCAAAATTCTCTATCATCTCTCATCAAATCAGATATTAATCCACCCAATCTTTCACGTTTGATCTTATCCTCTTTCATTGCCTCATGTTGAAATTCTCGTA
>NW_020203390.1:8507-20399 GCF_001531365.2 Cynara cardunculus var. scolymus | reverse complement strand
AGTGATCAATACATTTGAAGATTTCATGAGGTATTACCATGATTAACAACCTTTTGCATTTGCTGCCTAAATCAACCAATATCTTGTCTTCATCACTCTAGTTAGCAATAGGTCTTGGCTCGTAATGCTCATGAATTTCAGGGGTTGTACCAGTAGATAGAACTCTTGGAATCAAATTCATTGGCACATAAGGAGGATTGTAGAGAAATTCACAGATTCTGGGGTGAATTCCCTCCAAAAAGTTAATCATTCGTACCTTCCATTGTGGATACTCCTCACGGATGAGCGTGGGAGGTTTTGATTGAGATCCAGTACTCATGAACGAGGTATTAGCCAAGTTCGCCATTGAAATTAGAAGAAGAAAAATAGGAACAAGATGAAGCTGATTTAATAGAGTAAAACAGGGTAATCAGAAGAAGACTGGTGTTCTAGAAAATGCAAATTAATACCAAAAACAGAATTAATCGAATAAGAATTCAATTCCTCCTCTGATACCAATTGTTGGACCTGTAAATTCAGCTTTGATATTGATCTATTACTCTAAATGAACTCTAGGATGATTACAGTGCAGCGGAAACAATAAAAAGAACAAAACAGAGTAATTAAACCAAGAACACACAATTAATATGAGGAAGAAGATGAACACAGTAGAATAGATTCAAAGGTTTTTCAATTCATTCAATTGAAAATAAGACGATTACAATTCGGAAGCACCCTGAATACAAAGGCCTTAGCTGCTATTTATACTAGTTTCTAACGACCTGACTAACACGATCTTGACGCGTGAAATCATCTAAGCCGTCCAAATAAAATCGATTAAGTCCTAGTCACGTGAGAAGCACATGCAGCTAACAACCTTTGAAAAACAGTTGGGAGAGGATCTGCTGTAATAGACTTGCTTGTTCTTATTGACAGAGGACCATTTTCCAGAACCTCTGTGAGAGACATCAGAGGTTCTGTCACACTTTGCTTGAATATCAGGCTTCTGTCGTCAGTCCTCTGTTGTCTTCTGTGGAAGATAAGCTTCTGTCAAGACTTACAGAATACTTTTTCATACTTTTACAAGAAGTGAATATTAGAGCTAACAATCTCCCCCTAAGTATGGAAAAGTAAATTTAGACAAATGGTTGCAAGAAATGACTAATTGAAAGAATTACAAGAGGAGATTAAACTCATTCTCTGAAAAGAATTACATAAATGAACGAATTTAAAAATTTGTTGCTCAGGCCTACACTATTACAATTAGTCCACAGCAGAGTCTGGATAGTCATCTACGGCAAATTGCAGATCTGACTTGATAGTTCTGTAGACTTTGAATATCCATTCTCTGAAGGAGACTTGAACTTTGATCGTTTCCAGAAGGTGGTTCACTTCATCTGCCCTTAAATGCCCTCTCTACACCTCTGCCACCACTAGGTTGAACACCCACTCAAGAGACTCTGTTGAATATTTGTGCGTCTCTTTGGGATCGAAGAACCTTAGAATGTCATCCTTGTCCAGGAATACAAACCCAAAGATGGGATTGTGGACAATGGTGTTGGGATGAAATCTAAGCAGCCAACTTGGTCTGTTCTGTGGAGGAGAAAATTTTAGCTCTGGCTGGGCCAACCTCATCGCGGTGTCGAAATCTTTCTGGCTGTAAAACTTGACTTGAGCGCGCATAACCTCAATCAGCCTTCTGAGAGAAATCGAATATGTTGACCTCCTCTCCATGTATTTGTTCAATATCTTGTGAAGGAATATTAGGTCAAATACACARAGGTTGTRGAGGTCAGCATCTGTGAAAGTATATAGGTTGTCGTCAWCCCTTTTTACCACATATTGAGCATATAGCACGGTCTTCTTGAGCATAGTCCTTGGAGAACTTGTTTCGAGTGAAGTAATCACATGCTCTGAGAAGACCTGCTCTGGTGGCATTGTGATCTTTGAGAAGTGGAACTTTGCAATGGCAGAGGGCATACCTGTAAGCTCTGGGTCATAAGGGGGCTCTGTGTCAACGGCAGAGTAAAGCCACCGCAGAATCTGCTCAACAGTGGTTACGGGCGTTGTGCGTACCTTCTGCGTAGAAATCTTGCTCATAGATTCAAGGATCTCATAAACCCTCCCCACTGTGGCAGATTCTGGCATTCTGGTTTCTTCTTCTAGTATCGGCCTCTGGGTGGACCCCTCTGGTAGGATTGGCTTGACAGTTCCTACCAGAGCGTCAAACGTACCCGTGGACGTTTCCTCTGGAATCTTCGCCATTTTAGAGGAAGAGCCCTCTCCAGCTCTGGGGATGGGGGCTCTACTCTTTCTCGCTTATGCCTCTGCCAAAGACGCCTTTAAAGCTCGAATGAGATCGGTGTCACAGTTCCTACCAGAGCGTCAAACGTACCCGTGTACGTTTCCTCTAGAATCTTTGCCATTTTAGAGGAAGAGCCTTCTCCAGCTCTGGGGATGGGGGCTCTGCCCTTTCTCGCTTGTGCCTCTGCCAAAGACGCCTTTAAAGCTCGAACGAGATCGGGGTCATGATACTCTTCTTCATTTATCTCCTCTGGCGTCTCAGAGCTTGACCCCTTCTGTGGCGACTCCTCTACTGCTTTACCCTTGCCTTTCCCCTTAGGCTCTGGAGATTTGTCTTTAGAGAATAGGGCAGCAGCAAAGTCCACTATTTTTAGTGGTCTGGCAGATGTTGTCTTCTTTGGTTCCTCTTTCTTCTTCTCCCCCTCATGACGATCATGGTCATCACCTCCTTGATCATCATGGAGGAGGTACCAGAAGCAACTGAGGTAATTGGTGCCTGAAAGAGTTACTTAATTATTCTCTTTTTTACAACCCAGACGTTAAACTTTCTGTTTCGAGACGTTAGTGATGTGTTTTTCTCCTTGAATTAGATGTGCAATTTTGTAGTTGTATGTCTTTGAGGATTTGCTGTATATTTTGAAGCCATATAAAGCTTTATCATGCTTTTTGACTTCTAATTTTATGCAAAAGTTTGCTCAGACGTTCTTTAAAAAAATTAAATAAATAAAATAAAATGAAAAACCTTTGAAGCAATTCTCATGTGTTCATCTTCTTCCTCATCTTGCCTGTGTGTTCTTGGTTTTTTTTTTACTTTGTTTTGTTCTTAATATTGTTTCCGCTGCACTTTAATCATCCTAAAGTTCATTCAGAGTAATAGATCAATATCAAAGCTGAATTTACAGGTCCAACACCTTTACCATGATCGCGATAAGCACATTGTCTTAAATCCTCTAAACCTATCCCCGGAGTCCATGGACTTAATCAGACACAGGTTCGTGAGGAAGCTACCCAACCACCACATGTCGTCTTCTAAAATGATGGAATAAAGACGGTACATGATGTCAAGCTGCAGAACTTTTGCAAACAAAACCATCAAGAACATCGAGTATATTGTGGAATGTGCTCATGGAATGATCTGTGCCTTCAATGACAATGATCTAATAAATCTCAATCCATGGCACTTGACTGACTTGTATGGTCATATGACTCAACGTCAGGACCATGGGATAAGGTACGGGATGACACTGAGAGCGATTATAAAAACGATGGGAACTTAGGTGAAGTTCAAAGAAAAGAATGACTTCCAGATCGCACTAGAGCTTGGCATTGACAGACTTTCCTGCATGGCTCCAAAAGAAGACTTTCCTGGACTACAGAAGAAGCGGTCTTCCTCGGTCTTGACTCAACTAGAACTCGGCTTAATCTTAAAGAATGAGTTTGGTACCAATAAGTTTTTTCGATTGATTGAGGCCTTCAAGTATTCAACTGATACGCTTAAATGGCTTCAGAAAGTCATTCAAGAGAAACCGGGCAGATACTATGTGCCAAGAAGAGATGGACAAGAGGTAATTCATGGGATCTCCACGGTCATAAGATACAGAAGACTGATGATGCGTTTTTGGAGAATCTTCAATGGAGACCATGAATGAGATGTAATTTTTCTTTTCCTTACTTATACTTCGATATTGTATGAAAAAATCCATTTCAGTAAATGAAAACTTTTGACAAAAAGGATGTTTTTACTAGCTTAGCTTTGTGTACATAGATTGCTATTTGTTTATCGTTCATAGATAGATATTTTTTATTTTTCATTACTTAGGTGGAGATTGTTAGACCCCATTACTTATATTTGTAAAAGTAATGAAAAATGTACAAGTATGAAAGTTTGGAGACCTAATGGAAGACAAAGCTGAGAAAATTCTAAGTGCTGAAGACAAACCAGAGAGGCAATGAAAGGTCCAGAGATGCTATGCAGACCTGAAGCACTTAACCTGATAATCATATACTTATGAAGAAGTTCATCAGGTCGATGAACTGGATACTCCATAAGCCCTCTGGTTTACAACAACTAAAAGAATCGTCAAGTGTCATAGTTCAATCAGATATACTCTAGTCAAGCAGATATGTGAAGAATCGTGATTGAACATACTACCTAGAGACAGCTGGAGATGACTCATCGCCAGCTTGAATTCTGTTATGCCAGGTAGTTAGAGATAACTTCTACCTTTCTAGATAGATATATTCTCTTTGTTTATCTCATAGGTATCTTATACCAGATTGTTATCTCCTAGACTAGATTGCTAGTATAAATAACATTCATATGTATTGTATCAAAAGTAATCCTTCTCATTATCATTATTATAGTGAAATTACTTGAAAGCTTCATACTTTCTTGAATATCATTAAAGTTGTTCTTCACTTTCTTCATTGATACGATAGATTTAGGTTCTCAAACATAAATCTTCGTGTTACATTGAGAGATATAGGATCAACATAAAAATATACCATTTCTTCTCTGTTGTACTTCAAGGCCAAGAAAGAAGCTAAATTTGCCCAAGCCAGTCATTTCAAACTTGTTCATCATGACATTCTTAAATCAGAAGTAAGTTTCATAGATGAACCTGTGTAAATCATGTCATCTACATACAAGCTTACCAACATAATATCCTTAGCTCCTTGTCTCTTTACGTATAATATTGGCTCATTGGGGCTTCTTTCAAACCCATTTTCACAGAAAAAAATTCATCTATTTTGTTATACCATGCTCTAGGGGTCTGCCTTAAACCGTATAGTGCTTTTTTCAGTCTGTACACTTTGTGCTCTTCTCCGAAGACTTCAAAGAATTCTGGTTATTGAACATAAACTTTCTCTTTTAACTCCTCATTTAAGAATGCAGACTTCACATCAAATTGGAAAATTGACCATTGCATTCGTGCAGCCAATGCTAGAATAGCTCTCACTGTTTCAAATCTTACGACAGGTGAGAATGTTTCTTCGTAATCTATTCTCTGCTCTTGAACATATCTGTGTGCCACCAATCTGGTCTTATGCTTCTGAATTTTTCCATCAGAAAGGAATTTTGTCTTGAAGATCCACTTAAGACTAATTGCATTCTTTTCTTTAGATAGTTCAACTAGCTTCCAAGTTGCATTCCTTTGGATGGCACTGATTTCTTCTTGCATAGCTGTTCTCCAAACTTCATTGTTTATTTCATATTTGACATTCGTTCGATCACCAACAAACAAGGCAAAATCACAAACTTTTCCTTCAATCTCGAAGTGCTTCTTTGGAATGTTGTCACGCTTACTTCTTCGTGGTTGCATTTCTTCATGGTCACTATCTTCTTGAGAGGACTCTAAACTATTGCCACCATTTGAAGAGCTACCATGAGTTCTATTTGAAGGTTCTAAGTCACTGTTGTTGTCCTTGCTTTGGTCGTATGATCTGAGTGGAGAGAGCACTCAACTATTTATACCCATTGCATTAAATACAATTCAGAAGAGGCAGAACACGCGTCAAGCTTTTAGAGGAAAGTTTGTCCTTTGCTACAGTGAATAGTACTTTTGTCTATTCATTAGAAGACATCCTTTCAAAGAGTTGGTGAGCACTAGAGTCAACTAATCGGCTTCGTGTTGTATTATACTGTAGAGAAGATATGTGTTTGTCCTTTTTCTGTAGAAGGACAAGACAAAAACAATAGTTCATGGCAAGCTTAATTTGATCGTTGAATGATGGAATAACGCTTGAGGTCTCTTCAGCATTCAATGAAGAAAATACGACTTAAAGAAAAAAATGAGAGAAGAGGTCTCATATTTATATGTATGAGGAGAGAGGAAAATATGACTTAAAAGTTTTGCAATGATAAAAAAGTTAGCACGCCCTCATCCACAATTGGACGGAATTTGAAGAGGTCATGTGTGTCAGAGCGGTACGCGCGTCTCACAAAACCGTATCATTAAAAAGAAATGATGTCAGACGACGATTTATTTTCCATTTTCTTTTAAACAAAAAAAGTTTTCGGAAGCGCACACAATAATAAGAGGTAGAAATAAGTCTTTTAAAAACATATGAGATACTGAATATGAAAAGTCAGTATGAGTTTTTAAGAGTATCTTTTCGAAAAGATAAGTATTAAAAAATCAGTGATAAGAAGAATCACTGAAGAAATTCTAACTTTTAAAACATTGATCACTAATTAAGAAAAGGTTCAGTGATTGTTTTGTTTTAAGACAGGACAAGTATATCTTAGAGAGATATACTTGCTTAAAGGGTTTAGTGATAGAAGGAACACTGAAACATTCTTTTAAAATAGTTTGATCACTGAATATTGAAATATTCAGTGATAGTTTTAAGTTTTGAAAAGAAGGATAAGTATACATACCTTAGAGAGAGAGGATATATTTACTAAAGAGTTCAGTGCTACAATAAGAACACTAAATCATTTCACTTGCTGAGTATTGCTTATAGCTGAAGGTATTAATCCTTAACGTTTAACATCCCACGTTCACTGATCAAGATGTTAAATCTTGTCTCATCAAGAGGCTTTGTAAAAAGGTCAGCGAGTTGGTACTTAGTTGGTATAAAGTGAAGTTCAATATTACCATTCATAATATGATCTCTAATAAAATGATACCTAATCTCAATATGTTTGGTCTTGGAATAAAGAACAAGATTATTTGCAATAGAAATATCACTAGTGCTATCACAATAGATAAGGGATCTTAGAAAGCTGAAGATCATAGTCGTTGAGCTGATTTTTCATCCAAAGAATTTGGGCAGAACAGCTTCCAACAGCAACATATTCAACTTCAGCAGTTGGTGTGGACACAAAATTTTGCTTTTTACTTATCCAGCTAACCAACTTTCCACCTAGAAGCTGACAGCCTCTACCAATTATTTTCATATAAATTTTGCAATCTGCAAAGACCAATATCCGAATAACCTATTAGATCAAAACTTGAACCCTTAGGATACCAAAGACCCAAGTTAAGAGTTCCCTTTCAGATATCTGAATATGCGTTTTACATCAATCAGATGGAATTCCTTAGGTTCATATTGATATCGTGTACATAGACAAGTAGAGTACATGATATATGGACGACTTGTTGTGAGATACAGTAGAGAGTAGATCATTCCTCTATAAACAATAACATTTACCAACTTTCCGTTTGGATCCTTGTACAAAGAGAGAGGAGGAGCTATTGGAGTCTTCATTGATGAGTTGTTTGATAGATCAAACTTTTTCAGCATATCTGTGAAATACATACTTTGACTGATAAAGATACCTTTATTTGACTGCTTGATCTAAAGACCTAAAGAGTATGTTAGTTCTCCCATCATGCTCATCTGATATTATTTCTTCATGCGTTCAGCGAACCGAAAGCACAAAGAGGGATTAGTGGAACCAAAAATAATATCATCGACATAAATTTGGAGTAGAATGATGTGACCCTTAATTTTTCTAATAAATAGAGTTTGGTCAATTTTTCCACGGACAAATTTCTCAGAGAGGAGAAATGAGAAAAGGGTATCATACCAGACACGAGGGACCTGTTTTAACTCATAAAGAGCTTTATCCAATCTATAGACATGATTTGGATACTTAGGGTCAAGAAACTCTAGAGGTTGTTCAACATAAACTTCTTCTTGGATTTTTTTCATTAAGGAAAGCACTTTTTACATCCATTTGAAACACTTTAAAGTCTCTATGGGCACAAAGGTTAGAAAGAGTCGAATAGCTTCGAGTCAAGACACTAGGGTGAAGGTTTCGTCATAATCGATTCCTTCTTCTTGTCTATAACCCTGAGTAACGAGATGAGCCTTATTGCGGGTTACCACACCTTGTTCATCTAACTTATTGCAATAAAC
Source organism: Cynara cardunculus var. scolymus (assembly GCF_001531365.2). Taxonomy (NCBI): domain Eukaryota; kingdom Viridiplantae; phylum Streptophyta; class Magnoliopsida; order Asterales; family Asteraceae; genus Cynara; species Cynara cardunculus. The sequence continues at coordinate 12,248 of NW_020203390.1, read as the reverse complement.
CTGTTTGGTGCCTATCACAATTTTATCAGATGGACGTGGGATAAGGTGCCAGACATTGTTCCTACCAAACTCAATGAGTTCCTCTTGCATGACAATGACCCAACTAGGGTCTGAGATAGCCTCATTGATTTTCTTGGGTTCAACTAAAGAAAGGAAGTTGATAAAGCGATAAATATTATCTATACCATAACGTGTGTGAATACCTGCACTTGGATCACCAAGAATTTGAATAATTGGATGGTTTTTAGTCCATCGCTGATCTGGTAGAGGATTATCATCTTAGCTTAGACGTTCAGGTAGAGAAGATGAGGCTTCAGCTACAGATTCTTCAGCAATAGGTTGGATTGATAAAAGAGCCTCAGTGAGAGATTCAACAACTGATTGAGGTTCAGATACTAAAGGTATTTCATCCACTGATGGGTCAGTGTTTGAAGTAGAGAGAGAAACGCAACTAATGGACACTGCAACAATCCCTGAACAGGAAGGAAGCTTCAGGTTGTCCAAAGTGAGAGAACATCCAGTTTTTTAACTCTTCATCATCATCAGTGATGGGTTTAGAGTTAGCTGATTGATATTCATTAAAGGTGACATAGATAGTTTCTTCTATGGTTTGTCGACGTTTGTTGAATACTCTGAAGGCTTTGGATACTGAAAAATATCCAAGAAAGATTCCTTCATCAACTTTGGGATCGAACTTTCCAAGTTGGCCACGGTTGTTGAGAATGTAACAAGTGCAACCAAATATGTGAAGAAAGCTGAGCGAGGGCTTTCTACTATGGAAGAGTTCATAAGCTGTCTTCTTGAATCTATTAACGATCAGCTGCCGGTTTTGAGTAAAGCAATCAGTGTTGAGAACTTCAGCCCATAATTGAGTGGGAAGACAGGATTCACTGAGCATGGATCTAGCAACCTCAATGATTGTTCGATTTCTTCTTTTAGTGACTCCATTTTGTTGTGGAGTTCTCACAGATGAGAAGTTGTATGAGATTCCCTTGTTATCAAAGAAGTTATCCATAGTACTGTTTTTGAATTCAGGACCATGGTCACTTCTGATAGATCGTACCTTAATGTTGTTCAGTACTTCTATGTGTTTGATGAACAAAATAATTTCTTCAGGTGCATCACTTTTGGATCTGAGAAAGAAGACCCAAGTATACCTGGAATACCTATCAACATGACAAGTGTATATTTCTTTCCAACTATTGATAGCACGTTGACTGGACCAAAGAGATCCATGTGAAGTAACTGAAGTGGAGAGGTCAATAAAGAGACTTGCTTAGATTTGAAGTTATCCCTTGTATGTTTGTCTTTTTCACAAGCGGAGCAAAGAGATTCTTTTGCAAAGGTGTGTTGAGGAAGACCAGTGACAAGATCATTTCGAGACAACTCAAATAGTGTCTTGAAGTTAAGATGAGAAAGCCGTTTATGCAACAACCAGTTGATGTCTGAGGAGGCTTTAGAGAGAAAACAACTATTCTTGGTTAGAGGAGAACCCATGTTGATGATGTATACATTCACTAGGTGAGAACCGGTTAGAGCAACCTTATCATCCTTGTCGAAGACATAGTATGAATTCTTAGAAATTTTTATTGAAGTCTTTGTTACATAGCTGAATGATGCTAAGAAGATTGTGCTTCAGTCCTTCAACGTATGCAACACGTTTAAAAGTGGTTGAACCATTAGTTAATGTACCAAAGCCCTTGGTATACCCTTTCCCGTTTCCTCCAAAGGTTATGAAAAAGCCTCTTTCATCCTGATATTCAATGAGTAGGGATTTGTCTCCACTCATGTGTCTTGAGCAACCGCTATCAAGATACCATTTGTTTTATTTTAATAACTAACATTAATTATGTAAAATCATTAGTTCATATTGAACATCACAGTTAACATAAATTATGTAGTTCTCATTTGATTAAGTCCATATACAGGGGCGGATGTACTTGAAGCTGGTTGGGGTCCTGGGCCCCCAACAAAAACTAATTTATAAAGCCCAATTTTTTTTACTTGTATTTTTTAATTGAGTGTAATTAGGCCCCCAACATCATGAGGTAAGAGGTCCCTCTTCACTTACCAGTTTGATATTCACCATTCAATGAACGACGGGAACGATTGAACAACGAACGACGAAAACGAGAGTGAAGACTGAAGACGACATACAGCACAGCGCCACAGCGGGACAGACGAGACGAGATCACTCACGAGACTTCAGTTTAGGCCACTTCTTCTTCATCGCTGCGACGTTGCCTAGTGCCTACAGCCTACTTCTTCGCGACTTCGCCTCTCGCTAGTCGGCGTCGCCTCTCGGCTCTCGCCTCTCGCCTCTCGCCAGTCGCCTCTTGGTCTTGGGTAATGATTCTAATTTCCAAATTACTTCTTTTATTTTGTAATTTATTGTTTGCTAATTGCTTATAAGTTATAACTTATTGGTGATTTGGTGGTAAATGCTTTAGGTTAGGTATTTTAGGTAAATTTTGTAGGCAATTTTGTAGGCAAATCAAGTGGAAATGTCAAATTTTAGGTTAATTTTGTAGGCAAATAAAAATGTTACTAAACCATTGATTTTTATCTTGTTCTTGAGTTCGAGTTTCGACTGTGGGCGCGGCTGCAATTGGAGACTTGGAGTTGGAGTCACTGGATTAAAGCAAATAATTTGGGTAAAAATTCTAATTTCCAAATTCTAGTCTTTAATTTTGATTACTTCTTTGATTTTGTTGTTTGCTTATTKRTGATTTGGTAAATGCTTTATGTTAGGTTAATTTTATAGGCAATTTTGTAGGCAAATCAAATGGAAATGTCAAATGTTGGGTTAATTTTATAGGCAATTTTGAAGGCAAATCAAATGAAAATGTCAAATGTTCAGTTAATTTTGCAAATGGAAACGTTACTTCTTTGATTTTGTTTTTTGCTTATTGGTGATTTGTTGTTTGCTTCACAATTGATGATTTGGTATTTTGGTAAATGTTTTCTGTTAGGTTAATTACTAGTTGGTAGGTCTCCTTGAGTGCTCATCTTAAGAAGAGCACTAAAAAATTAAAACATAAGCCTTAGAAGTCACTCTCCACCACATCAATGCATTTTGTAGAGTCAATGCCTAGCTTATTTCAACCGCATTAGTTATCTTTATTCGGTTAACCGAACAGTTTAAACCTGAAAATGGAAACCCGAAACCTGTTTTGGTTCGGACGAATTGTTCGGTTTCGAAATTTTTTCGACCCTCCTAAGTGTGCCCCCAACCATAATAGTTTCTAGATCCGCCACTGTCCATATATATATATATGTATATATTATATACATTCAGAGGGAGAGAGTTGGGATGATTTCAGTATTCCTTTTAGGGTTGGAATCAGCAAGCAGTGATTGTGTTAATGGGTTATTCGTCATCCATCAATGGCTTAATGGGAGACGGTTTCAGTACCAGTGAAAGTAATAGACAGATGGCTGTCCAGCAATGTGGGAATATTGTGGTTGCATATATAGTCAGCACAAATTAACCAGACACATACATTTCGTTTTTTAGTGGTGCTGAATGTTGTTTGCAGGTGCAATATAAATTTAGGTCATCCAACTAAGTTGCCTCTTACTTTTTCTTTATCCAATTAATCAGATGAACAATATGAAAACATATGTTACAACAAAGTTGAGTTTATATAACGCTTAAATTAATTATTTAATACTTTATGATAAAACATAAGTTTATAAGACTAAAAAATAAAGTTCTTATCATAAGTGTTATAATAAGTT